>NC_142602.1:45105916-45268204 GCF_041222555.1 Hakea prostrata | reverse complement strand
GATTTACCCTCAACCCCAAATGAAGCAAAATTCTGGGCAGCGACAGTTCTCTCATAAATGAGAGTCCAGTCTCAATACCCTAGCCAACTAGCCTTGGCTGCTATTGAAGCGAATGGGGTCCGGTCATAATGGGGTGGACCTGCTGTGACAGTCTTTTGGGAGCTAACCATAATGGCTGCAAGACAAAGACAGAGAGGAAGTTAGGTACAAGATATGAAGAGTATGTAGATGCATTTCAGCATGAAAGTATGTAGAACAGGAGAGAAATAAGCTGTGTGCTATGTAGGGCAACATATACGCTTGATACCATGTCAAAATGAAGAATGAGAATGCGTGCTAGACTCAAAGAGGCAATTGAAGCAAATGTTTTAGTATAGAAATTAGACTAGATATGTGCTGTTGCAGCAGGTTAGATTAGTGAGAAATGGAGAGGACAACAACATGGAGAATGTTAACAACAAGTGCAAAGTGCCTAATGTATGTGATTGAGTTAAGGTGGATGCAAAGTAAGAATAACACAACCTAGATAGGAATTGATTTGAGTGTAGTTGATGCAAGAAAAATGAATAGTACTGAAAGAGAATCAGCATTTGTATATAATCTAACCTAGGTATGAAAAAGAGTGAAAAAGAACAAAAGTAAAGTGGAAAGAAGGGATTTGAACTTACCTTGAAGTGAAATTGGAAAAAACTCGAAGGAGAATTACTGTGAATTGATCCTAGTAAGTTCAGGGAGTGGAACCCTTGATTTTCCCGTAAACTCCACATGGATGAAAATTAGGGTTTAAATACAACTTTAGTAGCAACGAGCTGCTCTTTCCTGCCATTTTCCCCTGTTATGGGGTTTTTGCCCAATGAAAATCCCGAATTTGACCTCGATGACTTAGGGGAGGCGTTGTAAGGGTTATGAGGTAAAAATACATAATTTACGTGCAAACACACGTGGACTTTCTGCAATTATTCCCATTAGGTAGAAAAAATACAGATACAATTTTTAGTGGTAAAGCATGATTTTGCCAAAATCTTTATAAAAAATAATAAAATAAAATAAAAATTTATAGACATGAAAATGATAAGGCCAATAATGCCCAACGAGAACAACCACTTCTTGAATTATCAAACCATAGAGTTCAGCCAACACGCATAAAAATAACCGATTAAACTGTTAGAAAAATTTTAAATACAAAATGCAAGAATTTCGGGGAGAAGAGGAAGAGGTGATTAAGCTGTCTTGAAAAGCTAGTACTCATCATTTATCAAACTACCAACACTGAATGAAATGGGGACTTCAAAATGATAAAAACACTAAAACATGGCTGGTGTAATACTAAAATGGTTCATAATTTGTTATCCAAATAATGCCATTGCATGTATTTTGACCTACATAAATCTCATGTGCTTAATGTGTTTCTATCTTTCCCTCTTGGGCTTCTTCTTATTTCACTTCTCTGCACCTCATGGATTTTCCACCTCTTGACCTACAAAGAATTGAGAAGTTGACATTAAAATATTTGACAAGATACACATCTTTGACAATCAACAAACTCCATTTCCAATTTAATAAGAATTTCATGAATGTCAGGACCCTTCATTTCATGAGTCTCACATAGCACACCCCAAACAGGATGCATACTTCACTTAAATCATACATTATTTATTGTTAAATTTACAATCCTGACAAAATAATTTATTTCCTTTGTAGCTGAACACTTCCCATACATAATCAAGTCAACAAACTTTAATTTAATATTCTAATTTATTGTTGCTTTCACCAAGAGTCATATTGTTATAGATGAATTAGCTTATTGTTTTACACAATTTATCTCCCGTCAATATCAAGTGAAATCAAATTATACTTAAAAGTCTCTGATAAGTTTAATTTGATTTTAAGGACACCCCAATATATATGGTAAAAGACAGAGACACTCTACAAGTAAGTAAAATTGGCAAACACCTTTTATATTAGAACTGTTAAGTATAAATTTGAGAAGACTTTCCCACAAGTAGTTTAAATCTAATGAGTGTCATTGGATTAGAATATTTACACGTGTTCAAATCTTATCACTTATTAGACAGTCATTGGTAGATTTCTCTAAGAAAATGATTCCAACCCAAACAAGCTTCAAATATGTTTAACATTGTATACCATTTGTGAGTTAAATCAAAATATCAAGCCTTCCCAATTATATTTTATAATGTACAGCAACATCCAATTAATTATCCTTTTAATACTTAGTACAAACTATTGAAACCATCGAAACAAAATTACAATTCATTGAAAAAGTTTCTTAGTTAACTACCTTCATCTGCTTTCATCAAATAGTTGGTATAATTACCACATTTAGAATTAAGTATAGAAAAAAACTTCATATCCATACCGAGAAGTCCATCCCTCCCATATCAAACATATCAAAGTCACCAGGAGCAGGAGCAGCACCTAATGAAATCAGGAAAAAACATTCAATGAGTTTCAAGAGAAGGCAGAAGCTCATAAGCATATAAGACCAAAATGAAGCCCAAAGAATATGCACCGCCATCATCTTCTTCTCCAACTCATTTGCCCCAATCAACTTTCACATAATTTGGTGGCTATGGAGGCAAACTTTTGGATAGTTTTCATCAAAATGATCATTAATTCAAACAAACAATGAAAAAACAAGAAAAGAAAAGAAAAGGATACAAGACCAATAAAAAAAGATATACCCCGATCGTATCTTAAGCAGTGAAAAGGATTCAGAATTGGAAAACAGAAACACCACTTGATATGGAGAGTTTATGATCTGACCGGGTTCATACCTGGTCCGACTCTCGACCCCGGTGGAGACGGAGAAAACCGAATCGCTCCCGAGCGAACCGGATCCAGAAGATGGCTTGCTGAAGAAGAAAGATTATTCGGCTGCAAGCGTGCCCTAATCTTACTTATGGATTAGGGTAATCACCCTGATGACAGCAGACTCGAACTGACGGCTGCGGATAATCATCATCAAAGGGATAACTATCGCATAACCTAACGGTTATCTCAGGAGTCCTCTACTAGCCCAAACTAGTAGAAGTCTATCGCTCAACGGATCTTATTGATAGATCCAACGACTACCCGAAGAAGGCTCGAGTGCATCCAACGAAGGAGATTCGAAGGTACACTCTATATAAACCTCACTACCATACAAGGTGAGGGACGGATCAATCGATCAAAAAGAATACTATCTGAGACTCAGGTTCAGATACATACTGATAGATCCAAACTATCAGCGTCCTGCTATCTAGATCACCTTTCCCGTTTCTTCATTCATTAGCTCTGTGCTTCTAGCAGAGCCGTTTGTGATTAAGTTCATCAACTGACTTAGCCTTCGGAGGTGGACTCCCGACCCCAGCGGTTGGGCCACATATGACGCTTTCGTTTTGCAGGACATCACGTGGAGATCCAAGGGCTGAGCAGATTTTGGACGCATCATTTGGCGCCGTCTGTGGGAATGACTTGAAAAGGCCATGGTGACTAGATCGGCAGCCGCAGCAGCCGCTGCACAACGCAATTCCGGTGTTCAGATACCTGGGGTGAATAATCCGGATATTCCCGGAAAGCCAAAATCCTATCGAAGTGGATGATGGCCGGGGAGGACGTAATCCTCCTCCTGATACAATCCAAGATCAATTGGATCAGGTAAAGATTCAACTCTTGGAGGTGAGCCAAGCACTCCGCTTGCTCACCAGACGAGTGGTTTTACCACAAGAACCTGATCAACACGATTCAGGGAGACGTGCATTGCCACGTGATCAAATACCACGTGACCAAAGAATGGCTGAAGACCGGAATGTTGATTAGAATTTCCGTGAAGGAGACCGAGGACTTCGGAGGATTGATGATCAACCAAGGCGAGGCGATCGGTTCGACAGACCGCAAGAGAGTACAACTGATTCAAATACAAGGTTGGATACTGGGGTAAGAACTCACTCACCCACTCTCAGAAGAACCGTTCGTGATGATCGAGCAGTTCGTGACGAGAGAAACGTTCGTGAAGGACGGGCTGTTCGTGATGATCGAGTAGCACGTGATGATCGTGTTAATCGAGGTCGTGATCGTATTGCTGAAGATCACCCGACCCAGATTGGTCAGGAATTGGCCAACATCAATGAGAAGTTAGGGCAATTGGCTAAGGGAAGAATAACTGAGGATATTTACTCAATCATTCGGAAGACTCCTTTTGCTGAGCCAATTGCGGGATATCGGTTTCCCCATAACTTTCGTTTGCCTACCTTCTCAACATTCGATGGCTCCGGAGATCCAACAGCTCACATTGGCTATTACCAACAGACCATGGCGGTTTCAAGTAATTCGATGAAATTTTATGCGGGTTTTCGGTTCATCTCTACTCGGAGCGGCACAAAAGTGGTTTTCTAACCTCCCCTCGGGAAGGATCGTAAACTTTGACGAATTGGCACGCCAATTCATAGGGCGATTCCAGTGGGATACAGGTCAAGAAAACGGAAGAAACCTTGTTTCTTGTCAAACAAGGAAAGAACGAATCGATCGGAGAGTTTCGAAAAGATTCAACAAAGTGACGATGGAGATAGAAAACTTGGATGAACAGGTAGCCGTAACCGCTCTATTCACGGGACTCACAAATCGGAAACTCCCGGAGTTATTACTACAGGATATACCCACGACTTATGCTGAGTTGGTACGGAGATGCCGAAGCGGCTGAAGTCATGGAGATTCTAGATGCGCGCCAAGGAGATAATAAAGTCTCCAATAAGGAACAAAAAGCTCCTGAGCAGAAGCAGAAGCCGAAGAAGAATGTTCGTGATCGGGTTGGAAGATCCCAACCTTAGCGCCAAAGATACCCCGGTAGAAGTGAGTACACTCCATTGAATGCTCCTCGGGCTGATATTTTGAATATCCTCGAAAGAAAAAATATTTTGAAGTGGCCGCCTAAAATTCTTTTGAAACCCGGAGAGCAGCAGGATCGGGAAAAATATTGCCGATTCCACAAGGACTATGGTCATTATACTAATGACTGTCGTCATCTGAAGGCAGATATTGAGAGATTGATATCTCAGGGACATCTGTCTAGTTTTATTAGCAGGAGAAGGGAGGAGCCACGTGGGCCACGTGTAAAACCCAGCCCTAACCTTGACCCGGAAACCTTGTTATTTGTAGGTCCGATGACCCGAAGTAAAGTAAGAAGTCAGCTTTGGGCCATCCCAGTAGAGGACTTGGTGTCTGGCTTTGAATCCATGAAAGTTGATGATGAGGTTCTATTTATGGAAACTGAATCCTGATGAAGATCTAATTAGTTGATGGACTTGGAGTGCTCTCTATCTTGGTTTGAAGGCATTTCTACCTATTAGGTAAGTCACTTGATTTGTGTGCAAAACCCCTTTAGGATTGGATTTGATCTGGGCCTTCAATTCCCTGTTTTGGTCTTGCTGTCAGCATTGGTCGACTGATTGGTCGACTGGGCCAGTCGACCAATCCACTCGACCAATGAGTGCTGTCTTTGGCAATTAGGTTGTTCTTGCTCTATTTAAGTCCAATCTCGAGTCCACTTCGTATTTGCTGCCTCCAAACTCTCCGGAACGAACCAAAGACCTCTCGCAAGTCATCTCTCTTGCATCCTTGGTGTTTTCTTGACGGATCTTCGTCGAAACTCTTCTTTTTGCATCAAAAGGTATGTCTACTCTCTCTTCTTCTCCTCCATCTTTGTTTTTCTTTCCTTTTTGAGTTGAGACAGTAGAAGAGATGTTGCATTCTCTGTTGCAAACATCTCTGAACATGTTCTCATGATCATCCTAAGGATTTGAGGCTAGAACAATGATCTTAACCATGATCATTGCAAGCTTTTGAAGGAATCATGATCAAACCATGATTTAATCTCTGTTAAACTTCTAATCTGAATTCTGATCTCTTTGGATCTTCTATGTTGATCATGTTAGTAGTTAATTACTGTGTTTTCTTTCCATGATCCATAATCTATAGATTTCTAGTTGTTCTCTTCTACCATACTATGTGTTCTTCATGATGCATGGTAGTTACATATATGGTAGGTTTTATTTCCTTATTTAGATTTATGCTTCTAAGCCTTATTCCATGAAGATCTATGTATGTTTTCATGTTTTCATTACCGAAAGCAATGATCCATCCTCCTATTGTTCTTGTCTTTGTTTTCTATTTCAAATTTATCAAGATCCATGATTGATTTAATTATGGTAACTTTTTGTTTCCTAATTTGGATCTTGATACCTTGATTTGATTAGTGTTTTGAGGTCCCCTATTTGTTAGAATACTACTGATGTAGTCTACCCCTTGATTAGTACCCTTTTGAACCACCAAATTCGGATTTCATATCTTAAAACTCTGTTTTTTTTTTAGGCTACTGTCTGCATTGGTCGACTGATTGGTCGACTGGACCACTCGACCAATCCACTCGACCAATGAGTACAGCAACTCCAGATTTGGTCTGTTTCGGATGTTTTGATATCTTTTCTGTTAGGGATCTTTCCTAATATGTTGTATATACTTGTTTAGGACCTTCTTCTCAAGTTTGCCGAGATCTTACTTGATTTCTTAGGATTCCTTTGCGAGTTATAAAAGGTAAGGATGGTTATTTCCTTAATTACATAGATAGCATGAATCTAGTTTCTATATTTGAATATCATAGATATGATTCCTAAATTAGATTCTTACAATGATATACTACTGTTGCATAACTTTGATTACAGTAGCATTACTTATTCATATTAAATTGATTCATGTATGATTTACTTACCAATGTTATACAAATGATTGTAATTATTGATTTCTTTCCATATATGAAGTTACCATATATGTGATGATATGAATTGATGCATGTGTATGCTTAAGTATGGTTTGGAAAGGAGAGGTGTCCTTTTGACACTTCTGTCCTTGGACTACTACGGGAATATTATGGGATGTTTCCGGAGATGCCCTCTGGACACCTTCCTAAACTGTTGGATGACATATCTAGGATTGTCTAGTAGTGTTGGGCTAGGATGTCCTGTTATGTCAGACCCTAATCGGAGGGGTATTGAGACCGAACGACCCGTGGTAGCAATGGGGATTCATGGGCGCTCAAGACCGGTAACCAATCCGTGAGAGGACAGGAATCACATTGTGGGGGCCATTTATTGGTAGGGTTGCATATGATTAGACTTGGGCTCACGGGCGCTTAAGACCGGTAACCAACCCGTGAGAGGACGTGAGAGCTTCCCGTTTACCATATGTGGATGATCAATAGGGTTGGTGAGTCCGTAGTCAGGGACTATGAGGACTCTAGTGTGAAGGATACCGGAAAGGATCGTCGGGGACGAGGAATGGAAGTATCTCGGATCGACTTGATGTACTAAGTAGAAGACTTGCATTTGGCTAGGTTTTACCCCGACATGCGCCAAGTACTTATACCAAATGGTTGTGAGAGAGTGTGTTGACTTAACCCCCTGCCAAGGTTTGTCCTGAGGGATGAAGGACCCATTACCAATCGGCTGCTCGAGACCGGTGAAATGATCCGTGAGAGAATCCAAGATATCTTAAATGGTTGAGGATGTGAGTGGACTTTCCTAAAGAAGTACGGTGTTATGACTTAAAGCATGTCTGCCAATAGAGACCAGCATACATAGAGTTAGATTCATTCATTCATTGTTTGTCTCATATCATATTGCATTCATGATTGTTCTGGAATCCTCGCCATTTATGTTATTATGGATTTTTAAGCGCCTTCTTACCGAGTTTCTTTGAAACTCATTCCTTTATTGTACAATGTTGTTAGACTATCCTGCGGAGTCTTGAGTACTATGACGGTCCCTATGAAGAAACGCAAGGCGAAGAGGCATATCTCCAGGAAGGTGATTGCGGTTACCACAATTACTCTGAAGATCCCGCGGGTGGTTATGCTCCGTACGATGCTTAGTCCGACCATTGAGTGGAAGCGTCCTTGTGCTATTTATGAGATTTACACTTACAAGGATGTTGTCTATAAAGTGGAGAACAATTTAGTTACCCAATGTACTTGTTACTGGGATTAGGTTTTGTCTAGTTTATTCTTTTAGAGCTACTTTTCCGCTGGTTGTAAAGTGGGATTTTTGCCTCGCTTTACTTATCTGTTTGATACTCTGATTATATTTAGTATTCTGATTCATTTATGATTCATTCTTTCTTTATTGGATCTATGATTTATCTTCCGCACTCTTGTTATGATTGTTCATGATTATGTTATTGTTTATGTGGGAGGTTGATCACTCGATACCTGATCTTCGGGCTGTGGATCACACTCTCGGGTATGCCAGATAGGGTACCGGCTGGGAGGGCGTGACACCACGTGCGGCTGCCCCTAAAAGGAATCGTTCGGTTAGTTCAGAACGATCGAGGGAGGCCCCGAAGTCCAAAAAAGGCAAGGAGGTGATTGAAGCTGCTACTCGGTCACCGATCCTTACCATCTTCGGGGGATCCAGAGCCCGAATCATTCCGGAGTTTAAAAACCAAATCCAAATTTGTTGGAGCCGGAGAGGCGCAGAAGCGGAAGAAGCTGAATGGTGAATGTAAAATCCAGCTTTTACCTAACCTTGACCCGACCCGGTCATTGTTATGTTTGTAGGTCCAAAGACCCGAAGTGGTGGTAGGAGGGACTTATGGGCCCTACTGGTTGATGACGTAATGTCGGGATTCCAGTTTATGGACATTGATGATGCTGCTCCTTCCTTGAGCACATTACCAGTGTTAAGTTAGAATCTGCGCACTGATGAAGAGCGAGACAGTTGAAATAGCAAACGGACTCCTGTGCATAATCCGAAGGTACTCCCTGAAACTAGACCTCTTGAGTGAACTGTAGGAGAAAACCCCATGCAATTTGACCTTGTATAGCCCTCCAAGTCCGCACCTAAAGTTGCTAAACTATTCTGTAAAAATTCTGCAGAGTTTGTTTTGGTCGATACTATTGGTCGATACCATCGACCAAAGGTATCGACCAACAAGTCTCATTTGAGCCCGCATTTAAAGATTCTTAGAATATTCTTTTCTATTTATTTATTCCTCGAGACTGGAGCCCTATCCTCGCGTCTTTAACATCTGGGAACGTGAGAGAGCCTCCCAAGAACTCCTCCTTGGTAGTGGTGAAGCATCTTCTTCATCAATCATTGCCAACCACTTATTCTTACTTTCTTGTTCCACTTTAAAGGTATGACTCTCTCTCCTAATCACTTTCTCACTCATCTTTTCTCTATTTTACTGTTGGGACCATGGTCAAGGTGCTGCAACCTTGCATACACCTTGCCATGAACCTTCTAAACCCCATACAATGATGTTTTCACCGATATGACTATGATTGATTCACCTCATGATCATTGACTACACATTTCCATGATTTATTGCTTACCAACTTGCTTTATTTACCAAAACTGAGATGAAGCTCGTGATTTACTTAATCTATACCTTGCATATGTGCTCCATGTTACTTCTAAACGATTCCCTACCTAATCCCCCATGTTTTCCCCTAATTTGCATTGAGTTATAGCCAATGCTATGATCTACAACTCTTAACCTTAATATGTCAATTTGGGGATTTCCAAATGGACCATTGGATTATGAAAGTTTCTTGATAATTAGTGTCCCCATGTTGTGCTTAGACTATCCTCCAAGTTTCATGTCAATCCGAGACCAGGAAGACCAAATCTGGGCAAGAATCCGAAAAGCCAGCTTGCTGTCCTGGAATTGATTTGGTCAATACTATTGGTCGATACTATTGACCAAATGTATCGACCAATGGAGTTGCTGTCAGCAACTTTTGCCCAGTTCTGATTCGTTTGATCTCCGATTGTTCGATTTCTTCTCTAACCTTTCATATATGCTTGTTTAGGACTTTAAGACTATTTGGGCCATCGCTTGTGATCTTGGACCATTCTCTTCTCCGATTCAAGGTAAGGATAGTTATCGATGTAATTACCTAGGATATGGAAATCTTGACTTGGTATTCCTAACCTAGTAAATATAGTTTCTATTTTATATTCTTATCATGTTAGACTTGCTACATATGTCTTTTAACAGTAGCTTTGTGTTTACATTATATTACTTCAATGTTTTATCATGTTTATCAATTTCAATATATGATGACTTATGACAATGTCATGAATTGAATGTTTATTATGACGTTGTATCTTGTGAACTGATATGATGAACTTGGGCATGTGATTGCTTAAGTATAACTTGGGATTGAGGGGTACCCTACTGGTGCTTCTTGTCCTTGGACATCGGAGGGAATAGTATGGGATGTTCTCCGAAGGTGTCCATTGACGCTTTCCCGGGTTATTGAATGACATGCATAGGATTCGTCTAGATGTATGGCTAGGATGTCCCTATCATATCAGACCCGATTCGGAAGGGCATTGAGACCGAACAACCCGTGGTAGTAGTGTGGATTTGTGGGCGCTCAAGACCGGTATCCACTCCGTGAGAGGACATAAATTGCATTACGGTTACCCGAAAGGGGCCATTTATTGGTAGGGTTACAAATGGCTAGACTTGGGCTCACGGGCACTCAAGACCGGTGAAATGATCCGTGAGAGGGACGTGAGAGCTTCCCGTTTACCATTTGTGGATGACCAATAGGGTTGATGAGTCCGGTGAGTAATATCCGTGACTCTAGTGTGAAGGATACCATAAAGGATCCCGAGAGGGGAGGAATGGAAGTATCTGGAACTGGCATGATATGATTAAGTAGATGACTTGCATTGGGCTAGGCTATACCCTGACATGCGCCAATACTTAGACCAAACGGTGATGTGAGAGAGCGGTGACCGAAACCCCCAACCATGGATTTGTCCGAGAGGGATGCAGGACCCAATTCCCCCGGTGATGAGTGATCGAGACTACCTAAAGAAGTATGGTGCTATGACTTAAAGCATGTCTACCATAGATGACCAGCATACTTAGAATAAAGTCATATTGCATTATATGCCTCATATCATCTCGCATCATTTTATGATTATCTTGTGGTTTATGTGTGGTGGGATAACTTCCTTCCCGAGTTCTTTTGAACTCATTCCTTTTCTCGTTGCAATATTTTGTTAGGCTATTCTACAGGTGATTACTCTGATGGCACCCTCCCTGAGGCGGACCCGGATACCTCATACTACCATCCGGAGGCTGGCTACGTTGAAGACTTCGGTGACCATACCGAAGAAGATTACCAGGCGTACCAGGGTTAGCCCCGGAGTCGTATGGGAGCAGTCATGTTGGGTCTCCATGATCCTCAACTTTGAAGAAGATATATTTATTATGGAGGAGACTTATGAGTAGTTATCCCTTCTTTTGTGACAGTATACTTAGAGAAATTGTAATAACTTTAACTTACCTTTATAACTTGAGATGTGTACTTAACTAAATTTTGACCTCACTTCCATTTGGTGAAGGAGTGGATTCCGCCCACTGCCTTCTTAAGTTATCTGATTTGATATTTATTTCCGCACTCTGATTATGTCTGACACCTTATTTTTGAATTCCATGATCATTCATTGTTAGTTTATGATTATTACCTGTTCATGATTGTATTATCGTCGATGTGGATTATGTGGTCCCTGAACTATGGATCTTCGGGGCTGTGGATCACATCCCGGGTATGCCAGATAGGGTACCGGCTGGGTGGATGTGACAGTGAAGATTCTATCACCTTTAGCGAAGAAGACGAAAGAGATGTTTGTTTACCTCATGATGATGCTATAGTCATCAAGGTAGAGATTGCACGGCGGGAAGTGCATAGAGTATTGATTGATACAGGGTCTGCAGCTGACCTAATTTCTTACGAAGTGTATCAAAAATTGAAGGTGGATCAGGACTTGATGAAACCTTCATCTACACACCTATATGGCTTTGCAGGGTCATCTACAGTAGCGGAAGGATCAGTTCAGTTGGATCTTTCCATTGGAAGTTTTCCCAAAGAAACAACTGTCCGAATCAATTTTTTGGTGGTTCGAGAACTACCAGCCTATAATATGATTCTCGGGCGACCATCTTTGTCCAAGATAGGTGCTATTGTTTCGACAAAGCACCTGAAGATAAAATTCCCGACTGATATGGGAATCGGTCAAGTCTCCTCTGACCAGAAGATCTCTCGGCAGTGTTATGTTGCCTATTTAAAAGACAAGGAGGGTCCGAGGAAGGTTACTGCCCTCCCCGTAGAAGTTCGAGATGATCGGGAAGAGACAGAGATGCAAAGGCCCAAACCAGTGGAGAAGCTGGAGCAAATCCAGCTGTGTACCGAGGATGAGAAAAAGATTACTTATGTCGGATCTGAACAGCTAGAAGAGTTTAAAGATGAGTTGAAGTTATTTCTTCAACGAGAATAAGGATGTATTCGCATGGTCTCGCCGAGGACATGCCGGGGATCGATCGGGCCATTGCAGAGCACAAACTCTAGATAGACCCTAAGGCGAAACCAAGTGATACGAGTAAAAGAAGAAATTTCTCTATTGAAAAGTATGAAGCCGTTCGGAACGAAGTTGAAAAACTTAAGAATTCTGGTTTCATAGAACCAATCGAGTGCCCAACTTGGTTGGCCAACGTGGTAATGGTGAAAAAGGCGAATGGGAAGTGGAGGATGTGTACAGACTACACGGATCTAAACAAAGCTTGCCCAAAAGATTGCTACCCGTTGCCTCGGATTGATCTCTTGATAGATGCTACTACAGGATATGAAACTTTAAGTTTCATGGATGCCTACTCAGGGTATAATCAGATCCTTATGAATAAGGAGGATGAGAAGTATACGGCTTTCATGACTGATTGTGAAAGCTATTATTACAAGGTCATGCCTTTTGGTCTGAAGAATGCAGGAGCAACATATCAGAGGGCCGTCAACAAGATTTTCAAAGAGTTGATAGGAAAGAATGTTGAAGCATATGTTGACGACATGCTTTGGTGAAAAGCTTTACAAAAGCAAATCACATTGCGGATTTGACCGAGGTTTTCTCGATCGAGGAAACATCAAATGAAGTTGAACCCCGAAAAATGTGCCTTTGGAGTCTCCTCGGGCAAATTCTTGGGTTTCATGGTATCATAGAGGGGAATTGAGGCAAATCCTGCCAAAATACAAGCTCGATTGATATGGAGGCTCCCAAAACTGTTCGGGATGTACAATGTTTGACGGGGAGAGTTGTTGCCTTAAATCGATTTATCTCCAAGTCCGGAGAAAAATGTTTGCCTTTCTTCAAGGCACTTAAAGACTTGAAGGGCAGTAAGGAAGCAAAGTGGACTGAAGAGTGCCGGAAAGCTTTCGAGGAATTAAAAGAAGCACTTGGACAACCACCGATCCTGTCCAGGACGGAGAAGGGGGAAATAATTACAGCTATATCTAGCGACATCCCTTTCGGCGGTCGGTGACAGTACTTGTTCGGGAGAAAGATAAGAAACAAGTGGCCGATTTACTATGTAAGCCACGTGTTGCTAGATGCGGAGACGAGATATTCGCAGATTGAGAAGCAGTGCTCTGGCTCTCATGATGGCCACCGGGAAGCTAAGGCCATATTTTCGGGCTCATCCAATTGAGGTATTTACAACTTTTCCTCTTAGTAAAGTTCTTAACAAACCTGATTTGTCTGGAAGGATGGTATCCTGGTCGGTTGAGCTAAGTGAGTTCCAAGTGAGTTTTAAACCCAGAACTGCAATCAAGGCTCAGGCATTAGCCGACTTTGTAGTAGAAACTACTGCACCAGTGGAACCCACCATTGAAGATCCCATTATACCAACCACTTGGGAGGTATATGTGGATGGTTCGAGTAATAAAGATGGAGCAAAGCGCTGGAATTTTATTAAAAAGTCCAGCAGATTTATTATTCGATATGCTTTGAGATTCGCATTTGATGCAAGTAATAACGAAGTAGAATATGAGGCTCTGATAGCAGGACTTCGGTTGTCAAAAGCATTATCTATTGCAGATGTTACTATTTATAGTGACTCTCAACTTATAGTCAACCAAGTCCAGGGGGAGTATGGCATTAAAGAACCACGTTTGCAAAAATATCGGGAGATAGTGCAGGCATTTCATAACCAATTTCGAATTTGAAGATATCTCGATTTCGAGGAATGAAAATTCAGTGGCGGAGATGAGCTATCCCGACTAGCCAATGCCAAGGAAAAGAATCTAGACCCTTCGGTCTACATTGAAGAGGTAACTTTTCCAAGTTATCATGAGAAAGAAATTTCTTATATTGAAGCAGAACGTTGCTGGATGGATCCAATAATCGAATATCTAAGAGATGACAAGTTACCCGAGGATCCAATAGAGGCAAGGCTGATCAAGATTCGATCAGCTAGATTTGTCATTCAGAATGGGAGACTATACAAAAGATCTTATGCTGGACCCCTTATGAGATGTATAGGCCCCGAAGGAGCAAAATCAACTTTGGCTGAGGTTCATGAAGGAATTTGTGGCGCTCACATGGGTGGCAGAGCCCTGGCCCACAAAATTCTAAGACTTGGGTTATATTGGCCTAAGATCCAAGAGGCTGCTATGGACTACGTTCGTCGATGTAGTAACTCAAATTCATGCTACAGTATCGAAGCACCCGGCGGAAATTATGACTTCAATTCTAAATCCTATTCCCTTTGCAATGTGGGGAATTGATATCATGGGCAAATTCACCAAGGCATCGGGCGGACGAGAATATCTGATAGTAGCAATTGATTACTTCACAAAATGGGTAGAAGCGGTTGCCGGCGACAATTACCGAGAAAAAGTGGAGAAATTTGTGCTTGAATCAATCATATATCGCTTTGGGATTCCAAAGATAATTGTCACTGACCATGGTACTCAGTTCGACTGTCCACAATTTGAGCAATTCTGTGGAACATATATGATCGAGCATCGTATGTCCTCAGTGGCATACCCCCAAAGCAATGGGCAGGTAGAGGTTACTAATCGAACACTACTGGAAGGAATAAAGAGAAGACTCGAAGCTGACAAAGCTTCTTGGGTCGAAGAACTACATAATGTACTGTGGGCTTATAGAACTACGGTTCGAACACCTACAGGAGAAACTCCATTCAGGTTGGCATATGGATCAGAAGCATTGGCACCTGTGGAAATAATGGCGGGGACGTTACGGGATCGTGAGTTCGAGGAAAAAGCAAATGAACAAGGACTGCTTGATAGTCTTGATTTGTTGGACGAAGTTCGGGCAAAGGCAATAGCACGAACTCAACATTATCAAAGAAGGATAGCATCTCATTATAATACTCGAGTGAAGAATCGTCGGTACTTAGCCGAAGATTTAGTGTTGAGAAACACCCTAGCTTCCGACCCGCGTCACCAAAGAAAGTTGGACCCTTCCTGGGAAGGACCTTATATGGTTGTGAAACCGGTCGGTTCAGGAGCTTACAGGCTGAAGAACATAGATTCCCAGAAAGAGTTGGATCGTCCGTGGAATGCTAGGCATCTCAAAAAGTTTTATCCTTGAGGATGATTTCGATTTTGTTCGTGATATAATCATTTTCAACTCAATCAATGCAATTTTTGGTTTTTCAACAAACTATCTTTTGATTGGGGGGCATCATACACCACATTCAAGAACAAGATCCAACTATAAGGCATCGGATGAAAATTCGTGTGGGTCCTTCAACACTTCAACACTTATGGAAAATCTTTCGAACTTTCTTAAGTCGGGGCATCGGATGAAAATCCGAGTGAGTTCCTTTTGCAAGGCGTCGGTTTGATACCCGAGTGAGTTCCTTCGAGACTTATTGAATTTTTGAATTACCCTTAAGTATAAGGCATCGGTTTAAAACCCGAGTGAGTTCCTTCTCAGACTTATTGTATTTCTCCGGAAATCCTTAAGTATAAGGCATCGGTTTAAAACCCGAGTGAGTTCCTTCTCAGACTTATTGTATTTCTCCGGAAATCCTTAAGTATAAGGCATCGGTTTAAAACCCGAGTGAGTTCCTTCTTAGACTTATTGTATTTCTCCGGAAATCCTTAAGTATAAGGCATCGGTTTAAAACCCGAGTGAGTTCCTTCTCAGACTTATTGTATTTCTCCGGAAATCCTTAAGTAAAGGCATTGTTTCAGACAACTAAGACCTAATACAACGGCGATTCAAGTGGCTAGCAAAGTTCAAGATAAAGTAATTTCTTATTTCTTCAGAAGATCCAAAGAGGCCAGTATCAAAATAATTACAAGAGCTGAATACAATCTTTGATCAAAGAAGCAAGTCATTACAGGTGACTGTTAACAAGTTATACAAGATCGACGCGACTTTGCTAGAACAAACATATGAGTCAACCATTGGTGGGGAGTCAAGGAGAAGAAGAGAAGAAATGAGGATTACAAAAATATTTCGATATTCAGAAAATCCTCCGCAATTTCATACTCTTTGTCCAGCTTGTCCAAGAGAAGAATGGTCCTCGACCAAGCTCGCATTCGGCACAAGCTCGTCATAATTGACTTCTTCCAGCGGAGAATAAACAGGAGAATCTTCCAGATATTGCATAATATCTGGATCGGAAGGTGGAGGATCAATCTTATCCTTGGTCCCGGTCGGGAGGAGGAATACCCGGGTCGGTAAATACTTCGGGATGGCAAACAAGATCGTAGGGAGTCGTATCAAAATGAGGATCTTTCCTTAATATTGATTCCCATACTTCGTTCTCACCATCCCGGTACGCCTGCAAGTTATAAGCATTCAACATATCAACAAAAGGCTTACTGTGTAAATACTTGAAGACGCAGCTCTCTGCGAACATCGGTTGGAAGGGATTCGGGCAAAGGAACGACAGCTTGCCTTTCGGGTAATGTTTCAAATCCTTTAGCTCTTGACTTTCCAACTGTCCGCTCCAGTCGCCGGATCTTCTCCCTGGCATCATCCAAATCCGACCGAAGACGACCAATCATCGAATTCTTTTCTCCCGCCACCTCCCAAGCTAGATTCCGAAGGCGAGCAATCTCAACATCTTTAGCTTCGAGATTTCCCGAAGCCTAGAAACTTCATTGCTCAACCTATCGAGTCTAGAAACTGCTTCCACTTGATTGTGGAAGTTACCCAAGAAGGCTCCCGCAAACAACTTTCGAGTTAGCGAGGAGCGAGAAAAGTAATTTTTCAAAATCGGAGGATAATGAAGAAAGACTTACATCACCAAAGTGACTTCGTAAAGACTTCATCTGGAAGTTTGGAAAGAACTGCGCTCTCGAAGTCATTCGAGCAGCAGTACACCATTCCAACGCTCTCGTCAAACTCGTTTGACACTAATTCAGCGAAGGATGAGAAGGATGAACTACACCAAGCAAAGGATGAGCTTCATCACTTGTCACCCGACGGCGCTTCCCGGTAGCAAAATCCTCCAACTCGGAAGGAGAGGAGGAGGATGCCAAACAAGCACTAGAGTTAGAAATAGGAGCAGCACTGCTGGGACCACACCTTCATCGACGCCAACATAGTTTCCTCGGATGCCCGAAGAGTCTTCTTCGGGGGTGCACCAACAGGCTCACCAACAGGCTCACCAGCAGGATTGCCGGCATCACCATCGGCAACGGAGTGATCAAGATCTTCCTGGGAAAGACGAGCGGTCACTTCGGGCAAAGGAGGCACAGGGACAGCATCAACAAAAGCTGCAGGAATCTGACTTGAAGATTCACCGCCAGCAGTCGCCTTACGCTTGGAGGATTCACTAGCTGAAACCACCGCACTGGCCCCAATCACCACCGACGGAACGCTATTCTTACGAGATTTTGCTCCGATAAAGTTCGGGTTGATCTTGGGAGCCACTAAGCAAAACAACAAAAAAAAAAAACAGCCGTATCAGTACAGAAATAAACGACAGCAACAATGGGGAAACCCTAGTTTTCGAAAAGCTTCTGACAGACCAACAAACTAAACCCCAAGTATAACTACTGTGCAGTTTACTTCGGGGGGAAGAGGGGAAAGAGATGAGAAATAAAAAAACTCACTTGTTCAGAAATGAATAGAGCTGCCGTTGAAGTACGAGGAGTACGGAAGCAGGCCGAAGGACGAAAGGTTGCTTTGGCACTTTAGCAAATCTAACTTGCAGAAGCTAGGATAGATGGAGAGTACCCACGAAGGCTTTAAATAGCCTCAGGTATAAGACGACGGTTGAAGGCTAAGGACAACCGACGACCCAGATCGAAACGACGCTTCGAAATCCGCAAAAAGCAAGATCAACGGTCGAAGGGATGCCACATGGAAACATGTGGAAGCGAGCACCTGATGCAGAGAAACCTCCAATCGTCGCACTGCCATTAAAATAATGGATGTATTTCCGATTCATTGGAAACAGTGAATGGTACACAAAAGCAGGAAAACGTTTGAACTTCGCAGAAGGGAAACGTGCGGACTTTGCAATAAATGAAGTAGTGGGGAAGATTAACACATCTTCCCGAAACGCATCTTCACAATATTTCTACAAGATCATTATTCAACGAGGAATGAAGAGTTAAGTGATAAGTTTTATCATTAATACTTTGATATTCAAGGCAATACTTCGGCAGGAGACGGGGAAATTTTGAGGCCAACATGAATAAAGAAATGTCTATTCATTATATTGAGGGTACGTCTTTACAAAAGAACAACTCCCTAAGCCTTTTCTTCATTGTTGCCCGAGGGACCCTGGTCGGGAGGACTTTTCTCAGGACCATGAGAAGGACCTTCCTCAAGAGTGGCATCAGCTGAATCCTCTACAGCAACAACTTGAGACTCGGCTTGTGATTTCTCCTCTGGAAGTGCCGGCTCATCATCTAGATATGCCTCATATTGAGGGTCACTGGAAAAGGATCATCTACTCCCCGAGCCCGGTCCGGGAGATCCATACCAACTTTCCCGAAGACCTCTCGGGTGGCATACCTCGCGAAAAGGAGCAAGTGTCGAAGTCGGGGATCATTCCAAGGATCCGCTCCCAAACGTCGTTACGCCCCCATGCGATAAGCCCGAATGTTGTAGAAACCTAGCAATTCGGAGAAAGGTACGCTGTTCGGGTATTTTCGAATGCACTCCTTCCGAAGGTCGGCTTTATATGCTCGGGCTTGCTAGGGATTGCCAACTTCGGATGTTCTTCGAGATCCCTACTTTTGATTTCAAGGCTGTCACCAAACAACGTGGCAGCCGCCTTTTGCTTCCCGGCCTCGCGCTCGGCAGCAGAGACACGAATTCTCGAAGCTTCAAGAGTTTCCTTGAGGGAGATCACTTCTTCCTCATGCTTTTTCTGCAGCTCCACGGTAGCTGCAGTCAACTGGTCTATTTCAGAATTGGCCTTGGCCAATTTCTCTTCACAAGTTTGCAGCAAGGAGCTGGTGCAACCAACCTGGCTCAATGCTTCCATGTGTTGATAAAAGCTCAACACAACATTCCTGGGAAGACGGAAGATATCAGAAGAAGTCATAAGAAATTATGAAAACATAAGTAAGCAAGAAGACCGGTACCTTGTAGATTGACTAACAAGGGAGGTGTCATCCAGGGCTTCAAACTCCCGGCGATCGAAGGAGCAAGACCGAGGGAGCTCCACTGCAGCTTTCTCGGGATCCCGAGTGACCCTGTCGGTCATCTTCAGGGTCCACTGGGGGATGAAGACTTCCTCACCATCCGTCGAAGCTTTGGATTTTTTGTTGGAGGGAGCATCAATTGTGTCATGCCTCCTCTTGGTTCGGACGGAGGAGGAGACATTAGCCCTCTCCACCATTGGTTTCTTCCCTTTGCCTGAAGCATCAGCTACGGGCCCGATATTCCCGATACCCCCGTAAGAGGGGTCGGGAGAGGGAAGAGAAGCCTCTTGATCTGCAGTCAAGACCCTGGGTGATCGTTGCTCGGCTGTCACAACGGCCCTAGCGGCCTTCACCCGCAGGCTTTCAGGGTTCGTTTTGGGAGGCACTGCAAAGAAGAAGGACAAGAATCAGAATTCAAGACATATCACTTCATTCAAATCAAAGGATGATGGTTAGAAGCTCACAATGAGCCAAGCCCCAGTACTGAAGGATGGGGTTATACTCCATTTCATATCCATGTATCTCTTGATACCACGGAATGGATTTGATCTTCCTGATGGCCGCCTCGTCTTCTTTGGATAAGGGAAGGCCCCGGTTACTTTCGGACGAAGAAGTAAACCTCCTCCAGGTGGTCGGGAAGTTAAGATCTGATGGAGGCGCTCGACAGAAAAAATATCGTTCGCGCCATCTTTTGTGGTTAGAAGGGCAAGTTCCTTTGACAAGGATGCTGCCCCTCCAATCAAGTTCAGCCTTATTGCGTTTGGAAAGAAAGACCCATCCGGGAGGATGGGAGATAGAAAGAACATGAAAATGTACAAAAAGAGAAAGAGATGGCGTGATGCCAAGCTCAAAACACAAACCCAAGAAGCCGACGATGAGACGTCAGCTATTGGGGAGGAGCATTCCGGGACAAATGTTCCAGTGATTCAAAACTGCAGGAGAATAAAGGATTAAAAAGGGAAAGCGAACCCCGCTTTCCAGGTGCATCTATGTACAGAGAAAATTCACCCGAAAGGGATGAATCAACCCTCTCATCGGGGTGGGGAGCCCTAACCCGATAGGAGGAAGGAAGGTCAAAATCTTGGACAAGTTGAAAGAAGGGTTTCTCCATTATAAATGGAAGGAACAGAGCCAGCCCACCATTGGACCCGGAGGTTTGAGGTTGCCTAGAAGAATCAACGATCTTGGAAGATCCAAACTCGACAAGGACAGGGGAAGTTTCGGTTTTTCTTTCAAAACCTTTTTGAGAAACTTCAGCGAACTCCCGCCGGAGGACGGTTAGGGTTTTGTTATCACTATCCGATTGTTCGGGAGCAGGAGAAGCAAAAGCATCATCGCTATCACCAACATGGGGTACTAAAGAAGCCTATCGTCCGCCATTACTCGTTCCAAGTAAGCTACAAAAAGAAAAGACCAAGAAACTTACCGATTCAAGTGAGACGGAAGCTTGAGAGCGGGAAGGCGCGAAGCGCACAACAAAGGTTCAAATTCCAGACAGGAAGAATGAAACCTACGAGGACAACGAACCGCTTTTAAAACTCCCGCACGAGTGTTCGGGAATCTGAACGATCGAGATTGATTCAAAATCAACGATCAAGATTGAAAGACGTTTTGAAAGTTTGAACTCACGAATCCGAAATAGGCGTTCGGAAACCGTCGCTTGGATGACGTGAGCCACGACAGATCAACTGCAACGAAGACATGTGGCCTTACACTCACAACGCTCGAGGAAAAGTGACCACCGCATTAAATGTGATATGACATTTAATGAAGCACGCAGAGATCATCACCTGACTACGAACCCGGTTAAAAACCAAGCCCTCGGGATCGACCGAAAGCTTGGTCTCGGGGGCTCGTGATATGGAGAGTTTATGATCTGACCGGGTTCATACCTGGTCCGACCCTCGACCCCGGTGGAGACGGAGAAAACCGAATCGCTCCCGAGCGAACCGGATCCAGAAGATGGCTTGCTGAAGAAGAAAGATTATTCGGCTGCAAGCGTGCCCTAATCTTACTTATGGATTAGGGTAATCACCCTGATGATCATGAGACTCGAACTGACGGCTACGGATAATCATCATCAAAGGGATAACTATCGCATAACCTAACGGTTATCTCAGGAGTCCTCTACTAGCCCAAACTAGTAGAAGTCTATCGCTCAACGGATCTTATTGATAGATCCAACGACTACCCGAAGAAGGCTTGAGTGCATCCAACGAAGGAGATTCGAAGGTACACTCTATATAAACCTCACTACCATACAAGGTGAGGGACGGATCAATCGATCAAAAAGAATACTATCTGAGACTCAGGTTCAGATACATACTGATAGATCCAAACTATCGGCGTCTCCGCTATCTAGATCACCTTTCCCGTTTCTTCATTCATTAGCTCTGTGCTTCTAGCAGAGCCGTTTGTGATTAAGTTCATCAACTGACTTAGCCTTCGGAGGTGGTATCCCGACCCCAGCGGTCGGGCCACATCTGACGCTTTCGTTTTGCAGGACATCACGTGGAGATCCAAGGGCTGAGCAGACTTTGGACGCATCACCACTTAAGCAAACCTCGAAGGGGTAATAATTTAACTAAAGAACACTAACCATAGTTGCCTCAATAATTTTACCCTGCCATTAATGGAAAATAATCATACAGAGTTATCTCATGATATCAGATCTTCACTTTCTCCCTTAATTTACCCAAATCATTGCTTTAGAATAACTCTTTTGCCATTCTTCATAAGATGACATTAGATTTGACTCTACTAAAAGTTCCATTAAAATCATTGAAGCACGATGATACGAGGAAAATTGCACTGAACCCATCAGACCGGGTTCATAGTCTTCGTCCCGGTTAGACCATGACTGGGACCCACCAAAACCTAATGAATCAATAATGAGGGCGCCGTACTCCAGTTACTAATCCGGTATGGCCTCTCGAACTTTGCGGTAGACGAAGCTGACTTGTAGAAGGCCTCTATTAGCAAAGTGATGAAGGAATCATGCTGAGACTGGTAACTAGTTACGTCCCTAAATATCTAGGGAAAAACCCTAAGATCGGACGGTCACCGAAGGAGATCGAGAATTTGTTCAACGGTCGATGATTAGAGGTAAAATCTATATAAACCAAGTACGTACAACTTATCAGGTATCTGAATCATTTCCCAATTACGTATTCATTATTATTCTTATGCTCTGCAATTAGCCAGAGCCTTTGTGATCAGTCCAGTTATTGACTTAAGCTTCGGAGGTGACCTCTCAACCCCAGCGTTTGGGCCACGTCTAACTTTATTTTGCAGGTCATCTTCACAGATCCGGAGGCTTAACAAATTCTGGACACATCACATGGAATTTTCTTATTAATAAGTTTATTTCATGATTTTCTATTTTTTATTAGGTTTCTAAAATTGGAAAGGTATATTTCTGCACCAAAACTACCACTTGTTGCGAGAAATGAATAGATTTGATAGAGCAAATTTTCAGGCATCAGTGAGAATTGTAATCTCTAATCTTGTTCTTTACCTTAGAATGGATACTCAATTTGGACATTAGCGCATTTCAAGCTGGTTTTAAGGACCCAGCCTCAGCTGTGTAGCATGAATAAATGAATTTTCTACCAAAAATTTTTTAAATAAAATAAAAGAGGCTCCAAAGGTTATGTGGTGTAATGTCAATTTTGCATGTGTTAGTAATCAAAAAGATAAAAGATTCATTTAGAAAAATCATATGGAATACCAAATTTGTCTGTATATTCTAATCTTTGGATTTGAAAGAGTTGATCCTAATGAGATTGACATAAAGTGTAAATAAGTAATAACAAATCTTGGGGTCATTTTTAGGGTTTTTAAAAAATATAAATATTTCATGTCATCAATTAACTGACAGAACTTAACAGTAGTTGGTGACAGTAATTTCAGACAAAGTTTAAGATTGGATTCATAATTTCAAAAAGTATTGGAAATAAAGTAATAATTAAGCTAAAATACAAAGCTGTCTTGTTTTTTTTTTTTTTTTTTTTTTTTTTGTAAACAACAATCTTATTCAAAGTGGGTAATGGGGTTGGGGAACATAGCTCAACCAACCACTCAGTGGAAGACTGCCAATCTTTCAGGCCCGAAATCGAAAGGGCCTTCCTGGCTAAGAGATTTACAATTACATTAGAACTCCTAGGGATAAAGGTAGGGATACAACGCTGTCTAGCTTATATCCCATGGTTTATTCATACCTAAATGTAACATTCAATAAGCCTTCTCTCATTCAAAGAAACTTCTCTCTTGTACTATAATCTAACTCTCATTCCCTTCTTACTTTGCAGACAGAAAGATAACTCTACATCAGAGATATGATTTAATATCAAGGTTGCTGTGCCTGGTCATTTCGGGTCTTTGACTGCTGCAGGTAGCAGTTTTCTGTCGGTCAACCTTAAAATACTCGCCACAAAAGTAGAAAAGAAGGTGGGATTCAATGTACAAACCTTATCGATGTCCAACCCATAGCTGGAGTTGGAGATGCATTACTAAGATGCGAAGTATATTGAATTGAACCTGCTTTTGATTCTTTCACGATATATTGCACAAGTCTTCCATCAAGGACAAGAAAATGACTGACAAAGAACAGTTCATGCCCAATGCTTCTTGGAGGAAAAGAGGAGCCAAGCCAAGGACAGTTGCTGCCCAAACATGAATTTTTATATCAATGACGTTTATATGAAATTCGATTTCTAGTTGAGCTGGTGAGTCAGCTAACTAAATTAACTGGATTATAGTCTGTTCCAATGATATTACAGAATCAAATTGTTCAGTAACTAATGCCTGGATACAAGATACACACATTTAAACAAATACCTAGATACAAGCTTCTTCTTCTTTTGTCTTTTTCTTCTTTGATCAAAAAGCTAATCCAATTATCTATAACATGAATTTGCTTGAAAAATCTGAAGTGATTCCTACACGATTTGAAGCAATTAGGTCATATGCTTTTGAAGACAAATGTGAATGCTTCCTAACCGGCTGGAAAAGAATATATCATTAGCTCACAGTAGCAAAACTTAATTAGGTCGCAGGGAGTGGAGGACTACATCTTGGAGGGAGCTATCTCTCTTCATGGCAGCTTTGAACTCTTCGAATGTGACCTTTCCATCTGTATTGGCATCCATTCTTTCAAATATCTCATCCAGTGTTCCAGGTTCTGTGATATCTGCCGGAAGGCACTCCTCAGGTAATGCCTGCACGGTTCAATGTGTCCTATCAAGAGCAATGGAAGACAAAAAGTGTTGGATTCAAATAAAGTGAAGAGGGGAGATGGTACTCTGAGCATAGATGCCACTTCTTCCTTAGTGATGCATCCAGACCTATCTGTGTCATACATCTAAAAGCCACAAAAATCACAATTCAGTCCCAATTATCTTAAAATTCATCTGCAAAGTCAGAATTCTGTTATAATGGGTTCAAAGGAAACGGAACCGGCCATGGCAAATCTTGTTTGTGAGAAGTTTTGTCCAAGTTGATGGTAAGCGGTTTTCTTTCCATTTGTCTTTCCTTTTTACTGGATATTATCAACGAAGTTGGGAACCTTACAAATCTTCTGTGCATTTCAATGAAAATTTTGGTATCCAGACTCAACTTTAGACATTATCACAATTCAGACTGCATTGGTAGAAAAATAAATAAATAAATTTGCACTTCATGATACCTTAAGCGGGCAAGACATCACATTTGAGGGTTATATATACTGCAGCAGATTAGTGACGCTAAATCCCAGTGCAATTATAATAAAAAAATAAAATACCCTGGACAAGTGGGATTTGTGTAGTAACTAGAAACCCTTATATAATGAACAGTTTATGTAAAGGAAAACAAATCAAACTTTCTTTTTTGGAGGGGGAACAAATATCAAACATGAATATAAATGCCTACACAACCTTGGATGAAGAATCCTTTGTCAATTGTTATAGACTCATTTTTTAATCAAAATTGAATAGTTAACTCTCAGATTTAACCTAACAATTTTGCTCCATAGACGGTTCGCATTTAGCCAACCCATTTAGTTGGGATAAAGCTGGGCTGCTGTAGTTTGGTCACACATTAAACTGTGAGCAATGCTTCAAGCACGATGGCATAGTAAACTCAAATTGTGTTGTTTCATACAGGGGCCACGTGTATCTGTAGCATGTAGGCATGTGTAAGTGTGTCTGTGCGGGGTGTTTTGCACAGGTGGAATTACAGGATCTCACACACATGCATCGTGAATGGACCTCTTATAAAAAATTGGAAAGTAAAATAAAAAAAAAATGGGAAGAAAGATAGAAAGAGAAGGCAGGATCAGCTGTTTCAGGCTGAATTCCAGCTTGCAATGGATCCTTATGTTCAGCTCGAAAGGTATTAGTGGAAGAATAGGGTAAGGAGGATCTTGAGTTGGTACTACTCTGATTCAAGGATCCAAGTTTCCTTTTTTATTTGAGTTCCTATGCTAGATAGAATCGTTGGTCCTTCCCATAAGTAAAGGTATTGGCCTCCTAGTCTCTTCTTTAATCTTCTTCTACCTCCTGCCATTCTGGTTTTTCTCCTCATCCTATTATCTAACTTACATGGTATCAGAGTAGCAAGTGCTCTAGATTACCTTCGTTCCAAAGCTAATAAGGTTCACAAACACACCTATAATTTTTGGAGACCTATTGCTGCTGTTTTTGTGGAAGATTTAAGGTTTTGTTTGAGGGGGAGACAGCACCTGATGTTGCATCATTGGGGTTTGCCGGAATTGATGAAGTAGAGAGGCTGGATCCTTTATATTTTGGATGAATTTGCTGGAATCGAAGACATAGAGAAGCTCGATCTCTATTTTGGTTGAAGATTTGTTGGATTCTTTATGATAAGTTCTAAATTTAACTTTTAAAAGGTTAGTGCCCTATTTCTTCTTGTTTCGAAGGGATTTCTTGGAGAAGAGTGTAACAAGTAATGAGATAATATTATGTAACACGATGAGTGAGTCCCCTTATCATGATCCTCATTAGTCTGTCTTTGGAATTAGTGGCTTCCTTTGTTGGGTCTATGCTCATTAGTATTCTAGTCTAAGTGAGTTTCCTACTGAGGTTTAGGTTTTATTAGGTAAGTGTTAAGAGATATATTCAAATTTCCTTTTGTAATCATAATTCAATTTATTATAAATATGTGCTGGTATGGTAGAATACTCATATTCTATCACCCAAACCTGTTCTCCAATTATGCTCTCTTATTCCTCAATCTCGGTTTCTTCTTCTCTCTACCTACTACTTGTTACAGATCTTGGGATTGTTTACATGGAATCAGAGACATAATCTATTGCCAGTTTGACAGTCGTTTAGGTTTCTAGTTTGAAAAGCGGGACCCTAGTTCAATGAAGAAGATGAACTAGGGCTCCCATAAAGATTTAACCCAGGAAATTGTATGTTTTTCTTGGTTCTCCTTCGTAGCTGCTTCTTTTTTTGATTCTCATGTAATGGTGTGCTATCCTGCTCACTTTGCTGTTGAGTATCTTGATTCTCGACTTTGGTTGCTGTGCTTTTTGTTTGTTGGTGCTGGCTGAGGTTCTTGGTTTTTGCTCTTACTCTTCTGTTGATGCTGAGTGTCTCTCACACTATCATGCAAAATTGAATTGTATGGTGCTGCAGCCATGTACCTGACCTCTTCCTTTTTTTCCCATTTGGATGAGCTACCTGACCTCTTCCTTATGCATCTGGCTTGGAGGATCAAAAAGCATAATCTTAATGGTTTAATCTCCTTCAGAAGCTAAAAGCAGTTAATCTCAATCTATGAGTAGAATTTATTGAAACAACAATCATGTCAGTTCGATTGCTAAAAAAAGTTTTGAATGACCAAGAAGAGCACAGGAAGTGCCTGGAGCTTAACAACCATTTTGTTAAGGTATTCTAAGTAAATCTTCTATTCATTTTGTAACTTCTGTTCAGGAATTTGTCGAGATCACATACTCTGTTTCTTTTCTATCTGTTACCATTTTGTGTCAGAATCAGAAGATCGGCCTAATTTCTAGTTCCAACTTGCAATAGCAGATTTTATTGGGGTTGTATTGACCTATTTTTGAGCGGATGATTTTCTGAAAATTTTGTGATGGCTAAAACTAAGATTGAAAAAAGAAATACCATGACTGAGTGTTCCTCTTCCTCATATCAGCTTACCGAACATAAACTTGAAGGAGTTAATAACTTAAATCAATGGACGAAAATTATTAGAGCAGTGATTCTTGGGAAAGACCAACAAGACCACTTGATGAAAAAACCTGATACTAAAAACCCTAATTGGGAGATGATGGATGCTGTCTCTTAGGACACATGTTAAATTCTATGGAGAAACATATTGTAGACCTTGTTACCCCTATTGATATTGTCAAGGAACTATAGGAATATCTGAATGTTTTGTACTCTACATAGAACAACCTTTCCCGTATATACGAGCTATCCTGGGAGTCCTACCAAGTTGATAGGAAGGGTCGGCCTTTGACCTAACAATTTGCAGATTTGAAGAGGATGTATGAAGAGATGAATTTATCCTTTCCATCAATTCAAATGTTGAAACATGATGAACTTGCTGTGATGAGTCTTTGAGGGCGACTTGGAAAAGATTTTAGTTCAGTAAGATCTCAAGTCCTCGGTGGTGACAAAGTGCCCACCTTATTTGACACATTCTCTAAGGTTCTCCAAGTCTTTAAAGAGAAGTCCCATAATACTACATCTAGTGACACATCTGCACTTGCCACAATCACTAACAATCGTGGATCCAATTCTAGGAATACTTGTGGTCGCGAGCTACTACTGGAGGAGGAAAAAAAAAGCTCTTACCACCTCTCAGGAGTCTACAGATACACTAGTTAGGACTTGTCACTATTATGGTCAGCCAGGTCACATTCAAAGATTTTTGTTGTAAATTGCACATCAAACCCCTCAAGTTTCCAAGACACCCCCATAATTTGAAGATAGAACCAAGAAAATGTCTGCAAAAGACTATATTCACTTTACATAGTTTTAGGCAGCCAATCTCAACCATCTACAGCTACATTTGTACAAACAAGTAATGCCACAACTTGCCTCTCATCCACTTCTAAGCCTTGGACCATTGATTTTGGTGCCACTGATCATATGACTAGCACTCCAAGTATCTTTTCTTCTTTCTATTCATCCACTTCTATGGCCACCGTTGCGAATGGTTCCCACACCATAATTAAATGCATTGAACTATTCATCTTACCCCCATCCCCTAACCTTATCCTCTGTCCTTTATTTACCAGAATTTCCATTTAATTTATTGTCTTTTTATAAACTTACCATTGAATATAATTGTTGTCACATTTTTTCCTGGCTTTTGTCTCTCACAAGATCTTACAATGAAGAAGACAATTGGTAAAAGGTCATGAGTCTGGAGGGCTATGTCTGTTTGACACATCTATTACTTGTTTGAGCATCTCTTTACAACATCAGATTTATTGCGGGCTGGGTCATCCCTCTTTTCAAAGTTTAAAATTACTAGATAGTAATTTTTAGCATATTTTTAAGTTTTAGTGTGAGTCGTGTTAGTTTGGAAAGCTTCACCATGTGAACCATCCACCCTGGGTTATTCACCAGTCTTCCCACCCTTTTCTTTAGTTCATTCTGATGTATGGGGTTCGTGTCTAACAGTTTATACCTTGGTTTTAGATATTTTGTTACCTTCATGGATGACTTTTCCAAAGTTACCTAGCTTTATTTAATAAAGAACTGTTTTAAATTATTTCGTATATTTTGTTATCTTACAACGGAAGTTCATATACAATTTGGCATTATGATTAAGTTTATATTGGAGAAAAGACGTGCTGCAAGTAAATATGTAGACATAGTTAAGGATATGTATGATAGTACAGTGACAAGTGTAAGAATAGTGGGGGGACAAAGTAATGAATTCTCAATTACAGTTGGACTACATCAAGGATCAACTTTAAGCCTATATTTATTTGCACTTGTAATAGATGAATTAACCAAAGACATTCAAGACGAGGTCCCTTGGTGTATGCTTTTTGCTAATGATATTGTGTTGATAGATGAGACTCAAGTGGGGATTAATACCAAATTAGAATCATGGAGAACAACTTTGGAATCAAGAGGCTTTAAATAAGTAGAACGAAAACAGAATATCTCGTTTGTAACTTTAGTCATGATCAGGTAGACGATGAGGTGCTGAAACTTGACAATGAGGAGATTCCTCAAAGTGATTCTTTTAGGTACCTAGGTTCAATCATAAATAAAAGACGTGATATTGAGGATGATGTTTCCTAAAGAATTAAAATAGGGTGGATGAAGTGGAGAGGTGCGTCCAGGGTCTTGTGTGATCAGCGTATTCCATTGAAGCTTATTGGAAAATTCTATAGGACTGTCATTCGACTAGCTATGATGTACGGTGCAGAGTGTTGGGCTATTAAAAAAATCATATAGCTAAACTTAGTGTAATAGAAATGAGGATGCTAAGATGGATGAGTGGCAAAACTAGGAAGGATAAGATAAGGAATGATCATATTAGAGTTGGTCTGGGAGTTTCTCCCATAAGTCAAAAGCTTCGGGAAAGTCGTTTGAGGTGGCACGACCATGTTCAACGGAGACCTATAAATGCTCCTGTACAGAGAAGTGATATAATCCAGATTGAAGGAACTAAAAGAGCTAGGGGCAGACCTAAGATAACCTTAAGAGAAGTGGTGAGAAAGGATATGCATAGCTTAGGCCTTGTATCTAGCGTGGTCTCAAACAGAACTGATTGAAAGGCAAGAATCTTTGTAGCCAACCCATTAGTTGGGACAAGACTTGTTTTGTTGTTGTTGTAGTTGTACACTCTTTTACCTCCTTTATGAATTTTAATGGCAACCTTCATCAGTCCTCTTTTGCCTACACCTCACAACAACATGGTGTTGTAGAGAGAAAGAATCGTCATCTTATTGAAGTGACATGTTTTATATTGTTTGAGATGAATGTACCTAAATCTTTTTGGGGTGATGCAATATTGGTTGCTAGTTTTCTTAATAACTGTATGCCATCTTCTGTTTTAAAAGGGGGAATTCCATATTCTACTTTGTTTCCTTTTGTTCCCCGATTTACCTTACCCGCCATGAGTTTTTGGGAGTGTTTGCTTTGTTCGTGATCTCCGTCCTAGGTTATCTAAATTAGATCTTAGAGCTCTAGCTCTAAAGTCTATGTTTGTTGGTTACTCTAGCACTCAAAAAGGGTATAGGTGTTATTCATTTGACTTAAAGAAGTATTTTGTCTCTATTGATGTTTCATTCTTTGAGTCAACTCCTTATTCTACAGACGTTTCTACTTCCACCCTTGATAATGATGTCCCAATCAACATTGTTTAGACTATTGTGGCACCGGACATTGTTGGTCCAGAAATTCCAGCGGATCAAATGGATGGCTCAATAGTGTACCAGTGATGTTGCCAACCAGATGCTGCCCCTCCTACTCCCATACCTCCACTAGCATCATCTTCTTCTCCAAATTCGGTGGCAAGTCCTCCCCCTCCTTTATCTGCCCTTGATGATCTAGTTTGCCCTTCGTAAAGGCAATCAAAGTTGTGTTCAATATCCGGTTGCTAATTTTGTTTCTTATGCTAACGTATCCTCCACATTCCACAGTTGTTTATCTACCCCTGAAAATTATCCTCTCTCTAAGTTTGTTGGAGGAGCCTTGTTCAGTATAAGATGGATATCTCTATAAAGGAAGAATCATCCACCTTAAATGATAATCATACTTAGTATTTGGTGTATTTGCCTCCTGCAAAGAAAGCCATTGGTGCCAGTGGGTACTTGTTGTAAAAGTTAACCCCAATGGGAGTCTTGCCCGTTTGAAAGCTAGACTCATTACGAAAGGATATGTTGAGGTGTATGGTGTGGATTACTTTGAGATGTTTTATCCTAATGCTAAGATGACATCTAGTCGGATTTTGATCTCTTCAATTGCCATGCGTTATTGGCCTCTATCTCAGCTTGATGTTAAAAATGCTTTCCTCAATGGTGATCTCCATGATGAAGTTTATATGGAGCAACCTCCAGAGGTTGTTGCTCAGCGGGAGAGTGGTATGGTGTGTTGTTTTAAGAAGTCTTTGTATGGGTTGAAGCAATAGTCTTGGGCATGGTTTGATTGGTTCACTTCCATGGTATCAAATTTTGGAGTTACTCATTGTGATAGTGACCCTTTAGTATTTTACTATCATTCTAGCACAGGAAGTTATTTTTCATCATTATGTTGATGACATTATTATCACTGGATATGATTCTATAAGGATTGATAAATTGAAGTTATATTTATATCAACAATTTCAGACCAAGGACTTGGGAAGATTGAAATATTTTTTGGGTATAGAAGTTGCTCAATTCCATAAAGGGATTTTCTTGTCACAACAAAAATATGTACTTGATTTGTTGACAAAGACTGGGTTGCTTGGCCTAAGCCTCTAGATACTCCTATGGATCCTAATATGAAGCTTATGCCAGAAGATGGAGATGTTCTCGATGATACAGAAAGATATCAAAGGGTAGTTACAAAGCTGAATTATCTTATTGTGACTCGACTTGATATTGTGTTCCCAGTCAGGGTTGTGAGTCAATTTTTGTCTGCCCCTAGGACATCTTATTAGGATGCGGTTCGCCGAGTATTGAGGTACCTTAAGAAGGCTCCTAATCCTGGACTACTATGCAGAGACAATAGTCATAGAAGAGTTGAAGGGTTTTTTTATGTAGATTGGCAGGATCACCGGTCGATTGGAGGCCAACCATAAGCTGTTGCACTCTATTGGTAGTAATCTTGTATCTTGGAAGAATAAGAAACAGATTGTTATGGCTAGGTTAAGCGCAGAGTTTGAGTATAGAGCTATAGCAACGGTCACATGTGAGTTGATATGGACCAAACACATGTTGAAGAGCGAGGCTTTGGTAATGATTCCTCTATGACAGTATCGTGTGATAATCAAACTGCTATTCACATTGCTATTAATTTGGTGTTTCATGAATGTACAAAACATGTTCATGAAAGCTACAAGAAGGATTGATTTCTCCCAAACATGTTCGTATTGGAGAATAGTTGGCGGATTTACTCACAAAGTCCTTAGGAGCTGCCAGAGTTCACTATATTTGTAACGAGCTTGGCATGTTTAATCTCTATGCTCTAGCTTGAGGGGAAGTGTTCGATTAGTAGAACAATAGGGCAAGGAGGATCTCGAGTTGGTACTACCCTGGTTCGAGGATCCAAGTTTTCCTTTTTGTTGATTCTTTTTTTATTTGATTTCATACGCTGGATGTAATCACTAGACTTTCCTATAAATAAAGGTATTGGCTATAGGAGGCTTACACAATGAGTAAGCCTCCTAGCCTCTTCTCTAATCTTCTTCTTCTTCTTCTTCTACCTCTTGCCATTCTGGTTTTTCCTCTTCATCCTATTCACTAACTTATATGTTCCACCAATTTGCGGATATGGAGATTTATTTGAAAACAATATCATCTAATACAACTATAAACCTCCCACTAAATGCTATTATGAAAATATATATTATGATGAAACAGAGATTTAACAGAACCTGGAAACAGAGCTGAAGAGCATCATCTCCTTGTGAATTTCTGAGGCTCGAGAACCCACATAGTATCTCTCTCATGTCGACAGTCCCATCATGGTTATTGTCAAAGAGATCGAATATGCGACAGGCAAGAGGGCACAGTGAATACATATTCATTGCTTTTAGGACCTCTTCGAATTCAGCTAATGTGGCAAAGTCGCGATCTTTATGCCTGCATTTTGGAAAACTAATCACTTTTAGAATCAAATACTGCAACATTTGTGGTCCAGCGATGACCCTTCAAGTTTTCTTTGAAAAAATTATATGGACAGTTTTAGCATGTGAACAGATCAGATCTCCATTCAAAAGGTTTATTATTCTTGTCACAAAGGTCTGTTATTTTCTAAATATCACAAGACATTAATTCTCCAACAGATGGTCTAATATAGCCACATGGAAATTTAGTCTATTTCAATCAAATACCCCCATTTGTGTTGGCAGCATCCCGACTGTGTACCAGTACTGAATGCATAAGTAGGGAACTTTCCCAACTTTGAGCATGAATATCCATTTTATATTAAGAAAAGGTGTAAAGATGGATGACTTGATTTTTGGTATCATCACCTTCCCAATTGCATGGATGACAAGCCAATAATTGTGACAATGATAATGATAATAATAGTAAAAACAACACTAATAATTCTAATGGATGAAAACTAAATATCCTAGTGTTATAGATTTCACATACCCAGACAAGTTAATGTGAAATTCTTGATATTTTGTCCAGATAATGCATTTGTCTTTTGTTCTCAATATAAATTTCACATCATATAGGCAGCCAAATTATTGAGCTTCGGTCTGAACATCACAATAATGAGAATATCTTGGGACTGAATTTTGACATGGCAAGCTAATAGATCTTGTGATGGTTGTCTGGACAGTTTACCCAAAAAAAAAAAAGAAGGGTAAATATCACTTACCTCCCCTCTTAGTTGAACAAATAGCACTTACACCCCCTCTTAATTGGATAATATCACTTACCTCCCCTCTTACCTAGCAAATATATCAAACACCTCTCCTCCCTTAACTTTCTTGGTTAAATTTAATTTTTACCCTTAAATATTTTTCTAAAACCCCAAACTACCCTTGGTTAAAATATTTTTTATTTTAAACCCAAATTACCGTAATCATCCTAACAGTTAAAATACTAAATTACCCTCAATTAAAATAATTATTATAAACCAAAACACTATAGTTAAAAACCAATTTATCTTTAATTATTAAAAGCCGAACATACTATTTTTTTTTTTAATTTGATGAAACAATTAAAAAAACACGTACAAGTAAAATTAAAGATGCAATTAAAAAAAAAGGGTATGTTGATAAAATTAAACACGTACTACTATTTTGGGTTTTTTTAATTGTTCGATAAATTATATAAAAATTAAAAAAAAAAAAAAAAAAAAAGAAGGTATGTTGGGCTTTTAATAATTAAAGGTAATTTAGGTTTAATTATGTTGTTTTGGTTTTTTAATAATTATTTTAATTGAGGGTAATTTAGTATTTTAACAGTTAGGATGATTACGATAGTTTAGGTTTAAAAAAAAATATATTTTTAGGCAAGGGTAGTTTGGGGTTTTAGAAAAATACTTAACAGTAAAAGTTAAATTTAACCGAGAAAGTTAACAGAGGGGAGGTGTTTGATATATTTGCTAGGTAAGAAGGGAGGTAAGTGATATTATCCAACTAAGAGGGGGTGTAAGTGCTATTTGTCCAGCTAAGAGGGGAGGTAAGTGATATTTACCCAAAAAAAAAAAGATGGTTGTCTAGACATAGTAATAACAACAGAAATTAAAAACAAACAAAAAAGAGTCATTCTCCAATCAGGGTTATCTACCCAAACAAGTTCCACAGGGTATAGAGGAGCTTGTCAATAAAGATAGGTCTAGAATGAATCCGGAAACTCACATTTTTTTAAAATGTGTCCTCAACTTGTCAAGTTCCTCTATTGTAAGATTATGAGACCCTAATAGATTCCTTAACCTCTTTGTTCGCAACATAACCGTGCTACTCATCAAGCTAGCTATCCCAGCTACTCGGAATTTACGACGGGCATTGAAAGTATGTAGCCGAGAAATGATTTCAGCATCCATGAGCTCCTGATTTGCTGACTGCCCCATGACCCAAGGATGCACGAGAAGCTGTTTACAGATTGAGTGAACAAATAAATTACACACTTTGTATATGGAGTCAATAAAGTAAGCTCAAAACAGAGTGACTCAATTGGTGTTTTGCATCTTTTCAGTTGCAATATGTCTTCTGGATTTTTTTTAAAACAATCCTAATGTCTTGAAATTTGTAGTATGTAAGTATGTCATACCTCTTCAGCAGTTGGTCTCCTTTGGGCATCAACAGTTAGAAGGCTGGATATTAATTTCTTTGCTGAAGGAGAAATGCTTGTCCATGTAAGGTCTTCAAAGCTTACATCTCCCTATGAAGAGACCACATGAATGAACTTCAAAAAAGGATTCATGAAAAGAGCAGCTAAAGTTGGAACATGACAGAGAATTCTGGAGTCAGGTGTAAGGAAAAGAGAAGACTTACAGCCAATATCAGTTTCTGTTTTTGCCGATATGATGTGGCTAGGAAGGGTGTGTCACTGGAATATTGACAGAAAAATGATGGAGATTCAAGAAAAAAGGGGAAGATTCAAAGGGAACAGTTCCAAAAAGAAGTACTAACATACCCAGAGAGTAGTATATAAATGATCACTCCCAAAGCCCACATATCAGTTGCAGATGTTACCCTTCCCTGAGTTAGTGCCTCAGGTGAGATATAGTCAATTGAACCAAACAGTCCAACAATTGGTTCAGTGAATTCCTCTATGGAACTCACACCGAAGTCCATTATTTTCAAAGGTGAATCTGCACTACTGTTTAAGAAAAGGCAGTTCTCTGGCTTCAAATCACGGTGGATGATGCTGGCACTATGAAGGGCACTTAACCCATTGGCAATTTGCCGAACCACAGCTGCAGCTTCTGCTTCAGAGTATTTCTCCTGGTCTACTATTCGGTCAAAAAGCTCACCCCCAGAACAGAACTCTAGCACAAGGTGGACTCCATTTAGGTCCTCACAGAGATCATAGAGGTCAATCACATTTGGATGAGGACTTACTTCTTCCATGATCTTCCTCATAACTATAATCTCGTTAATCAGCAAAGCATCTGAAACTGATAACTTCCATCTTTTATTTGTTTCTGAGGCTCTGCTGTTCTCCTCCATTGGACTGTATGGTGTCCCCCCAGGACTTCCAAACCTCTTGAGAGTTTTGATAGCTACCTGGAATTTTCCCCCACTGGACTTGCGAACTGCCCTTCTCACTATTGAAAATCCACCGGTACCCAAAACTTCTTTGACATCATAATCGTCTGATAATTCCCTTGTTTTCTCCCCCATGCTTGACCCAGTTTCCACTATCAAAGATCACCAAGGATATTGATATGCTTCCTACTTGATGACTCCAAAACAAAGAGGTGGTGTTCTTAAAATTCAAATCTTAGTAGTACAAAAATGGAATTTGAACTACCAGTGCCAAGAATCTCACCCATGATTCATTTGAAAATCATCCAGGTTTCATCATTTGAGAATCACAACTTTATAGAGGACAAGTAGCTGAACCCTAGAGATCTGGAAAGGGAAACATAATATTTAGCCAGTGTTTTTCAGGATAAACAGATGATTGTTTGCACTAGAATGACAAAATAACAAATGCATTACCGATATCTCAATTGTCACCTAGTATTATTATATAAACAAAAAGAAAAAAAGAAAAAAAATCACATTGCATGGGGTCTGTCTAAAGCAATTCAATAAAAAAAAGGAAGAGTAATATTTCAAAAGCATCTCCAAAATCAAACCGAGTTCAGTAATGTGCTTTAAACGATGATTAGGGAAAGGACGGGAAAAAAATTGAGGGGATTACAAACTACTTTCTAAAGGAGGACACCCCAAATCACAAAAACCATCTAGAAACCCAAGAGACACCAAACTTAATTCAAAATCAGAAGACAAGAAAGGACAGAGACCTACCTTACAGATTAGTACCAGGAAGAAATTGGAAGTAGACATTGATTGATATCGTTTCTTCCATTAAATCACAGCTCTAAAGATGTTACTGGGTGGATGTGTAAGGAAATGAAGAACTAAATCTTGTGGGTTCAGGGCCGAAGATGAAGAGATGAGAGATTTTCCCTAACCTTTGGCGTTTCCATGAAGATCACCCAATCTTTTTAGCTCTCTGTGTAGCGAGAGGGAGAGAGGCAGAGAGCCGTTAAAGGATGACGAGTTAGTTAAAAGGGTATTCTTAATAAGGAAACGAACAATGCCGATGGACTCATCAGTTTTTTATTTTAATTTTTATTATTATTCATCAGACTATTCAGTTTTAAATCCTAAGAATGGACGGCCATGCGTCCACCACATCTCCTTGAAAAGGGACCCACTGTTCAGATAGTTCCCACTGCATTGGGATCTTACTTGTGTGATGCATCTGATATACAGGGTGCCCATGATGCCCATTGGATGCATGTCGTGCCTATGATGCCCATTGGATTCATGCCGCATGTATTTTTTTCAATCCCAGCGCGCAACTCAAAACACGGATAGGTTTATTTAAAAAAAAAAACCGGTTTTGCTTCACATAAATTGGTTAAAAGTGCACATGGCATTTTGAATTGCTGAAATTTAATGAAATTCACGTGAAGTGTATCTAGTGATGGGCACCACAGGCACTACCACGTTAGATGCACCACTTAACAAATCTAAAAGGCTCCTACTAACTTCCTTTTCTTGAAAGTAGTTTTCTCCTCTTGTTCTGAAATATGCAAAACTCTATTTTAGTCTTCTAATTCTTTCACCCATCAAGGCGTTTACTACCTCCTTGGGCTAGGCTCCGAATGGGGAATGTCAGCTAAGGTGAATCCATTAAGGTAAGGACACACATACACACACCATCTCACTTACAATTTTGCACTCATTTCTAGCAGGTTGAGAATGAGGGACTGAGACTTAAACGAACTTTCACTGGGCCTTTATGAACTTCTCAGCTATAGTGACATCCTGTCACATCCACCTAGCCGGTACCCTACCTGGCATACCCGGGTATGTGATCCACAATCTCGAAGATTAAGTATCGAGCAACCATGTCTCCCACATACGCGATAACACAATCATGAACGATAATATAATCAAGATCAAAGCATATAAACAATGAAACCACGATAGGGATAAGAAACAATATAATCAAAGCACAGAAATAAACGATACCAATGTATATAATCCAAAAGAAGAGAGTGAGCGGAAATCACTCCCTCACTAGCAACGAAAAGTAAATCAAATCATAGTTAAGCGTTACAGATCCAAGTCTTAAAGAGGGGAAATAACTATATAAAAATCTAAACAATCGTTCCCTCGGTCTTATACAAAATGTCTTCATAAGTATAAATATATGAGACCAAGCACGGCTCCCACACAAATGCCAAATTAATCTTGGTACGAAGCGTAATCACCCCGGGATCTTCATAGTGATCTTCATGTTAACCAGTACCCTAAGGGTAGTATGCCTCATCGGGGTTTGTCTAGGTGTAGGTGCCATCAAATCCTTCCGAACCTGTAGAATAATCTAAAAAACAATTGTACATAAAGGAATGAGTTCAAAAGAACTCAACAAGGCAGTTATTCCATAATACATAAGTCACATGATACAAAACATAACATAATGCAAAATGATATAAAACAAATGATGCAAATATGATTCTAACTCTACATATGCTAGTCTCTATGGTAGACATGCTTTAAGTCATAGCACCATACTTCATTGGATAGGTCTCAAACACTCTTCCCTCAACCATTTAAGATATCTTGGGTTCACCGATGATAATTGGGTCCTGCATCCCTCGGGACAACCCATGGCTGGGGTTTAAGTCACTGCTCTCTTACATCACCATTAGTATAAGTACTGGCGTATGTCACGGTAAAGCCTAGCCCAATGCAATTCATCTACTCATTCGTATCATGTCAGATCCGGATACTTCCCTTATGGCTACAACCAACTCGGACTACGGACTCATCAACCCTATTGGTCATCCACAAATAGTAGACGACAAGCTCTCACGTCCTCTCACGGGTTGGTTACGAGTCTTGAGCACCCGTGAGCCCAAGTCTAGCCATTTGCAACCCTACCAATAAATGGCCTCTAACGAGTATCTGCAATGTGATTTATGTCTCTCACAGGTTGGTTACCGGTCTTGAGCGCCATCAAACCACATTACTACCACGGGTCGTTCGGTCTCAATGCCTTTCCGATTCGGGTCTGATACAACAGGGACATCCTAGCCAACACTGCTAGACAAGTCCTATATATGTCATCCAATAATCCGGGAAGCGTCGATGGGCATCTTCGGAGAACATCCCATATTTTCTCCCTCCGATGTCCAAGGACAGAAATGTCAATAGGACATTCCCCAATCCCAAATCGTACTTATCCAATCACATGCTCAATTTCACCATATCATACATAAGTGATACTTCATCATATTGAAAGATAAATCATAACGTCACATGATTAATCATACATGTAATTGATAAGAATGAACAGTCAAGATAAACACAATACTACTGTCTCAAGTACAAACAACAGTCATATGATGTCCAAATACAATAAAGAAGCCAAGCCAACTAAGTTGCCAACATCAATGTAAGATTCACATTGTAACAACCCCCGTATTTCTTGTCACATCCACCCAGGGGATACCCTATTTGGAATACCCGGTGGAGTGATCCACAACCCAAAAGATCAAGTTTAGGAACGATCGTGACCACTTAGCATAATAACTTAATCAAAAGCAAGAACAATTCATAGTTTTCACGTAATTTTGTAAAATCCAGCTTTTACCTAACCTTGACCCAACCCAGAAATTGTTGTGTTTGTAGGTCCAAAGACCCGAAGTGGTGGTAGAAGGGACTTGTGGACCCTACTAGTTGATGACGTGGTGTTGGAACTCCATTCTATGGACATTGATGATGTTGCTCCTTCCTTGAGCACATTATCAGTGTTAAGTTAGAATCTGCGCACTGATGAAGAGTGAGACAATTGAGATATCAAACAGACTCCTATGCACAATCCGAAGGTATTCCCCGAAACTAGACTTCTTGAGTGAACTATAGGAGAAAACCCCATGCAATTTGACCTTGTATAGCCCTCCAAGTCCACACCTAAAGTTGCTGAACTATTCTAAAAAATTCTGCAGAAATATGTTTTGGTCAATACTATTGGTCGATACCATTGACCCAATGTATCGACCAACAATGTTACTGAATCCGAATTAAAGATTCTGTGGAATATTCCCTACTCTATTTATTCCATCCTCGTCTTTTGAACTCTATTCTAATCATTAAGGCACCTGAGAACGTGGATGAGACTCCCAAGAACTCCTCCTTGGTAATGGTGAAGCATCTTCCCCACTAATCATTGCCAACCACTCACTTCTACTCTCTTACTCTACTCTCAAGGTATGACTCTCTCTCCTAGTCTCTTTCTCACTCATCTTTATTCTCATTTTTACTATTTGGACCATGGCCAAGGTGCTGCAACCTTGCAAACACCTTGCCATGAGTCTTCTTTACCTCATACATTGATGTTTTCCCTAATCTTACTATGATTTACTTACCTCTTGAGCATTAACTATGCATTTCCATGATTTGTTGCTTACCAACTTACTTTATTTACCAAAACTGAGATGAAGCCCATGATTAATCTAATCTATACCTTGCATATGATTTCAATATTGCTCCTAAGTTATTCCCTACCTAATCCACTATGTTTTTCCGCAATTTGCATTAAGTAATAACCAATGCCATGATTTCCAACTCTTGAACTTGATATGCCAAATTGGGGATTTCTAATTTGACCATTGGATGATGTTAATTCTTTGATAATTAGGGTCTCTATAGTGTGTTTAGACTATTCCCCAAGTTTCGTATCGATCTGAGACTCGGAAGACCAAATTTGGGCCAAAACCCAAAAATCCAGCTTGCTGTCCAAGACTCTTTGGGTCGATACTTGTTGGTCGATACCATCGAGCCAATGTATCGACCAACAGAGTTGCTGTCAGCAACTTTTGCCTAGTTTTGATTCGTTCGATCTCCGATTATTCTAATTTCTTCTCTAATCCTTCATATATGTTTGTTTAGGGTTTTAAGACTAATTGGGCCACTTGCTTGTGATCTTGGACCATCTTCTTCTCCAACTCAAGGTAAGGATAGTTATCGCTACAACTACTTAGGATGTGTGATTTTTGACTCGATATTCCTAACATAGTGAACATAGTCTCTATCTCATGTTCTTACCATTTTAGACTTGCTACATATGTCTCATAACAGTAGCATTGTGTTTACATTAGTTTTATTATAATGCCTTATTATGTCTATCAATTTCAATATATGGTGAATTATGTCAATGTTATGAATAGAATATTTACTATGATGTTGTATCTTGTGAATTGATATGATGGACTTGGGCATGTGATTGCTTAAGTATAACTTGGGATTGAGGAGCACCCTACTGGTGCTCCTGTCCTTGGACATCGGAGGGAATAGTATGGGATGTTCTCCAAAGATGTCCATCAACGCTTTCCCGGGTTATTGGATGACATACATAGAACTTGTCTAGTGGTGTTTGGCTAGGATGTCCCTATCATATCAGACCCGATTAGGAAGGGCATTGAGACCGAACGACCCGTGGTAGTAGTGTGGATTTGTGGGCGCTCAAGACCGGTAACCACTCCGTGAGAGGACATAAATTGCATTGCGGATACCCGAAAGGGGCCATTTATTGGTAGGGTTGCAAATGGCTAGATTTGGGCTCACGAGCACTCAAAACCGGTGAAATGATTCGTGAGGGGATGTGAGAGCTTCCCGTCTACTATTTGTGGATGACCAATAGGGTTGATGAGTCCAGTGGGTAATATTCGTGACTCTAGTGTGAAGGATACCGGAAAGGATCCCGAGAGGGGAGGAATGGACGTATCTGGAACTGACATGATATGATTAAGTAGATGACTTGCATTGGGCTAGGCTATACCATGTGAAATCCAGCCCAAACCTAGCCAGGTCACCCTATCTGTTTTGGGTAAAGAGGGTTAGTTTAAATGTTGACTTTAAAGTTGGACCGTGATTTCAGTTTTGTTTAATGTTGACTTTGAAGTTTGACCGTGATTTCAGCCATGTCAGACCTTTCTCTTAGGGTTGATCCAATGTCCCAAAATGAGGGATGATGTCTTTGTGGGCCATCTCAGTAGAAGATATGGTGTTTGACCCAAAACCCATGGATATTGATGATGGTGTTTCCTTATGGAAACTTTAATTGATTTGGTGTTGAACTACTCATTGGTGAAGAAGAACTTGGTTGATGGACCTAAAGCTTAGTTGGATCTGGTTTGAAGACATCCCTCCATACTAGGTAAGTAGTATGATGCGTTGAAAGAAGCCCATCCAAAAATATTGAAGTTAGGCCCATTAAATCCCTATTTTTGAACAAGCTGTCTAGGCAGTGGCATTTTGGTAATTTTCTGTTTTGAAGGTTTTTAAAAGCTTTATTTCTTTTAATTTCGTGGTAAACAATCCCACTAGGTTTCTAACTCTCTAGAGAACGTGGAAAGGACCTTAGAACTTCCTCTTTGGCAACCAATCAATCAACAGGGTCAGTTTGGTTAGTTTGGTGAAATCCTAGTAATTCTTGGACTCTGTGTGCTATTTAAAGAGGGGGAACTCCATGTTTTTCAATCCCAATCTGTTCTAAACCTTTGGAGAACGTGGGAAGAGCCCTAGATCCTCTCCTTCGAAGCCAAGAAAGACCCTCAAACATTTGTTCAGATTGCTTCATCGGTTTCTCTTCTAAAAGGTTAGTATTCAATTCGTTTCTTCTTTAATTCATTCTTTCTTCTCTACTTCTGATATTCTGATTATGAGAAGGGTATTACACTGCTGTAATGACCTCTTCTCTAATTCTTTTAGCCCTAGAGTGAATTCCCCAATTCACTCTATGTTCTTGAAGCCATATGGTGATGATTCTTGAATTTGATTCCACCAACAATCTTGATGTTACTTTCCCTGAATTTTCTACCTATCTTTATGATTGTGGGAAAGGTCTCATACTATTACCTTGACCTTCCCTTGTGTCCTCATGATTGAGGAGTTGATCCTTGTTTTTCCTTGGACCAATTGGCAACCCTTCTATTTTCTATTAATTCATTGGATCCTCCCCAAGACTTTCTTTATTATGATTTCTTTATCTTTATTCCCTAGGGTGAATCTTTATTCTCCTTAGTCTTCCCATGGGATGTTAGGATTTCTCTCCTTTGAATTTATTTACATTCTTTTCTCTCATTGGTACACCCTTCCTATTTCCATTCTTGATTTTGAAATATTAATGAGATGTTCCTTTATCTATCTTGGGTTGTTTTTTTTGTGAGAGTTTATTATGGGTAACTCTCATGGTAGGTAACCAACTCTTATGAGAGGTAACCATATTTGAGACCCTAATGTTCTTTTATCTGTTGGAAACTTCCCAACACCTTTTCAGATTGTGCATTCTTTGTTTCTCTTTTCCTAGGGTGAATCTTGATTACCCCTAGCCTTTCCATGAGAGCCATCAGTTTTGTTTTGAATCTGCGCACCGAAGAGGGGTGAATTAGTTGAAATACCTGATGAACTCCTGTTGTAAAACCCAGCCCTAACCTTGACCCAGAAACCTTGTTATTTGTAGGTCCAGTGACCCGAAGTAAAGTAAGAAGTCAGCTTTGGGCCATCCCAGTGGAGGACTTGGTGTCTGGCTTTGAATCCATGAGAGTTGATGATGAAGTTCTATTTATGGAAACTGAATCTTGATGAAGATCGGATTAGTTGATGGACTTGGAGTGCTCTCTATCATGGTTTGAAGGCATTTCTACCTATTAGGTAAGTCACTTGATATGTGTGCAAAACCCCTTTAGGATTGGATTTGATCTGGGTCTTCAATTCCCTGTTTTGGAATTGCTGTCTGCATTGGTCGACTGATTGGTCGACTGGACCAGTTGACCAATCCACTCGACCAATGGGTGCTGTCTTTGGCAATTAGGTATTGCTTGCTCTATTTAAGTCCAATCTCGAGTCTACTTCGTATTTGCTGCCTCCAAACTCTTTGGAACGAACCAAAGACCTCTGCAAGTCATCTCCCTTGCATCCTTGGTGATTTTCTTGACGGATCTTCGTCAAAACTCTTCCTTTTGCATCAAAGGTATGTCTACACTCTCTTCTTCTCCTCCATCTCTGTTTTTCTTTCCTTTTTGAGTTGAGACAGTAGAGGAGATGCTGCATTCTCTGTTGCAAACATCTCTGGACTTGTCTCTCATGATCATCCTAAGGATTAATGGCTAAAACAATGATCTTAACCATGATCATTGCAAGCTTTTGAAGGAATCATGATCAAACCATGATCTAGTCTTTGTTTAACTTTTGATTTGAATTCTGATCTCCTTGGATCTTCTAGATTGATCATGTTAGTAGTCAATTGTTGTGTTTTCTTTTCATGATCCATGATCTATCAATCTCTAGTTGTTTCTCTTCTACCATACCATGTTTTCTTCATGAATCATGATAGTTACATATATGGTAGGTTTTGTTTCCTTATTTAGATTTATGCTCTTAGACCTATTTTCTTGAAGATCTAAGTATGCTTTTCATGATACCTTTACCTGAATCAATGATTCATTCTCCTATTGTTCTTGTCTTTGATTTCTATCTTGAATCCTTCAAGATCCATGATTGATCTAATTATGATAACTTTTTGTTTCCTAATTTGGATTTTGATGGCTTGATTTGATTAGTGTTTTGAGATCCCTTATATGTTAGGATACTACTAATGTAGTTTACCCCTTGATTAGTACCCTTTTGAACCACCAAATTCGAATTTTATATCTTAAAACTCTGATTTTATAGGTTATCGTCTCGCATTGGTCGATCGATTGGTCGATTGGACCAGATCGACCAATCCACTCGACCAATGAGTACAAACAACTCCGGAATTGGTCTGTTTTGGATGTTTTGGTATCTTTTCTGTTAGGGATCTTTCCTAATATGTTGTATACACTTGTTTAGGACCTTCTTCTCAAGTTTGCCAAGATCTTACTTGATTTCTTAGGATTCCTTTGCGAGTTATAAAAGGTAAGGATGGTTACTTCTTTAACAACATAAATTGCATATCTTAGTTTCTATATTTGAATCTTGTTAAGTTATTTCTTTAATTAGATTCTTATAATGTTATACTACTGTGGTACTGTCTTGATATCAGTAGCATTACTTATTCATATTGAATTGACTCATGTATGATTTACTTACCAGTTATATACAAATTGATTGTAGTTATTGATTTCTTTCCATATATGAAGTTACCATATATGTGATGATATGAATTGATGCATGTGTATGCTTAAGTATGGTTTGGAAAGGAGAGGTGTCCTTTTGACACTTCTGTCCTTGGACTACTACGGGAATATTATGGGATGTTTCCGGAGATGCCCTCTGGACACCTTCCTAAACTATTGGATGACATATTTAGGACTGTCTAGTAGTGTTTGGCTAGGATGTCCCGTTATGTCAGACCCTAATCGGAGGGGTATTGAGACCGAACGACCCATGGCAGCAATGGGGATTCATGGGCGCTCAAGACCGGTAACCAACCCGTGAGAGGACAGGAATCACATTGTGGGGGCCATTTATTGGTAGGGTTGCATATGGATAGACTTGGGCTCACGGGCGCTCAAGACCGGTAACCAAACCGTGAGAGGACGTGAGAGCTTCCCGTTTACCATATGTGGATGACCAGTAGGGTTGATGAGTCCGTAGTCAGGGACTATGAGGACTCTAGTGTGAAGGATACTGGAAAGGATCGTCAGGGATGAGGAATGGACGTATCTGGATCTGACTTGATGTAACTAAGTAGAAGACTTGCATTTGGCTAGGCTTTATCCTGACATGCGTCGGTACTTAGACCAATGGTGATGTGAGAGAGAGGTGACTTAACCCCCAGCCATGGAATGTCCCGAGGGATGCCGGACCCATTACCAACTGATGATGAGTGATTGAGACCTTCCTAAGAAGTACGGTGCTATGACTTGAAGCATGTCTGCCAATAGAGACCAGCATATGTAGAGTTAGATTCATACATTCATAGTTTGTCTCATACCATATTGCATTTATGTTTGTTCTGAAATCCTGCCATTTATGTTATTATGGATTTAACTGCCTTACTGAGTTTCTTTGAAACTCATTACTTTATTGTACAATGTTTGTTAGACTATTCTACAGGTTTTGAATATTATGACGGCCCCTATGAAGAAGCGCAAGGAGAAGAGGCATATCTCCAGGAAGGTGATTGCGGTTACAACAATTACACTGAAGATCCCGCGAGTGGTTATGCTCCGTACGATGCTTAGTCCGACCATTGAGTGGAAGCGCCCTTGTGCTGTTTATGAGATTTATACTTATAGGGATGTTGTCTATAAAGTTGAGAACAATTTAGTTACCCATTGTACCTGCTACTGGGATTAGATTCTGTCTTGCTTATTCTCTTTAGAACTACTTTTCCGCTGGTTGTAGAGTGGGATTTTGCCTCACTTTACTTATCTGATTTAGACACTCTGATTATATCTAGTACTCTGATTTATATATGATTCATTCTTTCCTTATTTGGATCTATGGTTTATCTTCCGCACTTTTATTATTATTGTTCATGATTATGTTATTGTTTATGTGGGAGGTTGATTACTCGATACCTGATCTTCGGGCTGTGGATCACACTCTCGGGTATGCCAGATAGGGTACCAGCTGGGAGGATGTGACACCTGTGCTCAATCCGAATATATTTCCCGAAACTAGACTTCGTAATGGACTTCTAGGAGAAAACCCCACTCAATTTGACCCCATATAACCTTTCAAATCCCTGTCCGAAGTTGCTGAACTATGTTTGTCAAATCCTGCTTGCACATCAAAGAAGATGAGCTTAGTTGGTGAACCTAATGAACTCCAATTCTTGATCTAAAAGTATTTCTGAAAACTAGACTTCTTGATTGACTCGTAGAAGAAAACCTCACTCAATTTGACCCTGTATAGCCCTCCGAATCCCTGTTTGAACCTTGCTGTTCTGCTTGGTTGACTGATTGGTCCACTCGACCAAGCACTCGAACAAAGGGTTTGCCAAATCCGAGAATTTGTAATTTTTAGGGTTTTTCACTTATATTTAAACCCTACTTTGAGTTTCTTAGTTACGGCAGCCTCCTAAACACTTTTTGAACGTGAGAAGACCTCTCTGAAACTCTCTCTGGTGATTTCGAACGATTCCTCTGCAGATCTGAAACCTCTCTTCTTTGATCTGACAATTCAAGGTTAGTATCTCTTCTGAAATTCTAGTTATTCTTTCTTTGATCTTGTTCTTGATTGAGATCAGGAAGTTGATGCTGCATCCTTGCAACCATCCCTTCGTGATCTCCTTCGTTTCTTTGAGATCTATGATCATCATCATGATCTCAACCCTAGCCGAAGATTTTCTTGAAACCCTAACCCTTGTATCATCCTTCTGGAAAATCTTGGTAACCTCCCATGCGAGGGAAACCTCGTGGGCAATGTTTCTATTAACCTAAATTAGGTTTCCTATGATTTTCTTGTTGCTTTTGACCAAACAATTTATTCCCTTTCATTCTGTAATCATAACCTTTTTATGGGAACCATAAGGTTGAAACCCTAATTTCTTGGGTCAAATCAAGAACCCATATGAACCCATATTTTGACCATGACTTGATGTTTTTATCTTCCTATATGATTCTAATACATCCTAGGAAGTTCCCCTTCGAATTTCGGATCATTCCGACTTCAAACGAGGAAGTTATGGCCAAAGCAGTCTGTACAATTCCGTACTGACTTGCTTGGTCGACTGCTTGGTCGACTGGGCCAGTCTACCAAGCACTCGACCAAAGGAGTCAGTAGCTTCGTTTTTTGCCTGATTTGATTCGTTTGCTCTCTGATCTTTTAGGCATCTTCCCTAATGTTGTATCTATGATTGTTAGGAGTCTAGTTGCTAAGTTTGGAGTTGCTCTCTTTGATCTTTAGATCATCTACTTCGATAATCAAGGTAAGGACAGTTAATTCCTTAACTACATAGATTGCTTGTTCTCTGGTTTCTACTTTGTGAAACTATGAGATTACTTACTGTTATTATAATTTAATTCTGATCTCTTAATGTGAGATCAGTAGCACTTGTTTATATTATCTTTTTCATTTTTCATGTTATATGAATTACCTATTATTGCCTAATATGATTTTGCTTTTACATTCTCTTGTATATGATGAACTGTTGGTTGTATATGTTATGACTGATCTGAGAATGTGTTTGCTTAAGTTTGGTTTGGGATTGGGAAGTGTCCTTTTGACACTTCTGTCATTGGACATCGGAGGGAATAGTATGGGAAGTTCTCCGAAGATGCCCATCGACGCTTTCCCGAATCAATGGTTGTCATACCTAGGGCTGTCTAGCAGTGTTTGGCTAGGATATACCCCTGTTATATCAGACCTGAATCGGAAGGGTATTGAGATCGAACGACTCGTGGTAGCAATGGGGATTCGTGGGCGCTCAAGACCGGTAACCAATTCGTGAGAGGACATGGATCACATTGTGGATACTCGAAAGAGGCCATTTATTGGAGGGTTGCATATGGCTAGACTTGGGCTCATGGGCGCTCAAGACCGGTAACCAACCCGTGAGAGGACATTAGAGCTTCCCATTTACCATATGTGGATAACCAATAGGGTTGATGAGTCCGTAGTCCGAGTTGGTCGGTGCCATAGGATACGCTGACTCTGGTGCGAAGGATACCGGAAAGGATCATCAGGGACGAGGAATGGACGTATATGGAACTGAGTTGATATAATTGATTAGATGACTTGCATTGGGCTAGGCTTTTCCCTGACATGCGCCGATACTTATGCCAAATGGTTGTGAGAGAGTGTGTTGACTAAATCCCCTACCATGGTTTGATGAGGACTTTACCCAATTACCCGGCAGACCTAAGATGCCTGGATGGCTGAGGGGGAGTGACTTGACCTACCCAAAGAAGTACGGTGCTATGACTTAAAGCATGTCTACCATAGAGACCAGCATACCTAGAGTTTAGATGCATACATACATTATCTGTTCCATATTGCATTGCATCTTGTTATGTTTTGCCACATATTATTTATGTTGTTATGGATTAACTTGCCTTACTGAGTTTCTTTCGAAACTCATTCCTTTTTGTACAATCTTTTGTTAGACTTCTCTACAAGTTTGAATACTATGACGATACGTATGAGGAAGCACAAGGTGAAGAAGATGAAGACTGAAAGAGAAGAAGAGCTGACTGAAGATGTGGAATAGTTTTCTCTACATTCTTCTAGACGTATCTTTTACTTTACTTGTATTAGCTTAGAGCTTTACTTAGATTTTGATCTACCTTCCACATGTGTTTGTAGGGTATATTTCCGCTATACTCTACAGTTGTCTTTTGATTTGGTATCTTGTTATTCCGCACTCTGATATTCTATAGTGATCCTTCTGAGATCCTTTCTTGACTTTTATTATAAATTACTTGAACATTATGATTTGTTCTTGCTTTTGATTATGTTATTGTGCGAAATGGATATGATCGTTCCTAAACTTGATCTTTAGGGCTGTGGATCACACTCTCGGGTATGCCAGTTAGGGTACCGGCTGGGAGGATGTGACATACCTTGACATGCGCCAATACTTAGACCAAATGGTGATGTGAGAGAGCGGTGACCGAAACCCCAACCATGGATTTGTCCGAGAGGGATGCAGGACCCAATTCCCCCCGGTGATGAGTGACTGAGACTACCTACAGAAGTATGGTGCTACAGCTTAAAGCATGTCTACCATAGATGACCAGCATACTTAGGGTTAGAATCATATTACATCATATGTCTCATATCATCTTCATCATTTTATGGTTATCATGTGGATTATGTGTTGTGGAATAACTACCTTGCTGAGTTCTTTTGAACTCATTCCTTTTTCTGTTGCAATGTTTTGTTAGATTACTCTACAGGTGATTATTCTGATGGTATGTTCCTCGAGGCGGACCCGGATACCCCATACTACTATCCGGAGGCTAGCTACCATGAAGACTTCGGTGACGGTACTGAAGAAGATCCTTCGGCGTATCAGGGTTAGCCCTTGGGTAGTGTGGGAGCAGCCATGTCTGATCTCTATGGTCTTCACTTTTGAAGAGAACTTATTTATTGTGGAGGAGACTTATGTGTAGCTGCCCACCCCCTTTCTTTTGTGCCTGTTAAACTTGGAGGAATTGTAATAACTTTCGATTTATCCTTATAACTTGAGACTTGTAATTAACTAGTTTTGACCTCACTTTCTGCTTGGTTGAAGGAGTGGATTCCACCCATTGCCTTCTTAATTTTATTTGATAAGATATTTATTTCCGCACTTTGATTATCTTTGGTATCTCATTTCTGAATTCTATTATTATCAATTGTTTAGTTTAATATTGATTGTTCATGATTGTGTTATCGTCGATGTGGATGGTGTGGTCCCTGGACTATGGATCTTCGGGGCTGTGGATCACATCCCGGTATGCCCAGATAGGGTGCTGGCTGGGTGTATGTGACAAATTTAATAATAAAAGTCAAGGAAAGAATATCAGAAGAATCACAAGGAACATTAGAGTGCGGAAAAGATACCAATAAAATAAATAATTGAAATGTGGAAGGAGGCAGAAACCCACTCTACAACAATAACGAAAGGTAGATCGAATAAAAGTAAAGGTTACAACCAGTTCTCAAAAGAAGGGAAAGAAAAGGTAAGTAACTAAATTACAGTTTCTTCTAGCTTATACAATGTTTCCGAAATAACAAGTTCATAAGAAACGAAGCCAGGCCGAATCTGCTCCTGATAAATATCAATCTCTGACTGCTAGTCTTTATCAACGTGTTCACTGCTAGTGTGGTACGAGTCACCAACTTGGTCTTCAGAGAGTTGACCGTCACAGTCAACAGTATTTGTACCTGCAGAAAAGTCTAACAAAATATGTTGCAAAAAGGAGTGAGTTCAAAAGAACTCAGCAAGGCAGTCATTCCATAAAACATAAGCCATATGATACAAGCTATAACATGATGCAATATGATATGAAACACATGATGCAAGTATGGTTCTAACTCTATGAATGCTGGTCTCTAAGGTAGACATGCTTTAAGTCATAGCACCATACTTCTTTGGGTAGGTCTCAATCACTCAAGCCGGTGGGTATTGGGTCCTGAAACCTTCCGGACAACCTTGGATGGGGTTTCGGTCACTGCTCTCTCACATCACCATTTGGTCTAAGTATTGATGCATGTCAAGGTAAAGCCTAGCCCAATGCAAGTCATCTACTCAGTCATATCATGTCAGATCCAGATACGTCCATTCCTCGCCTCGGGCGATCCTTTCTGGTATCCTTCACACTAGAGTCACCATAGTCCCAGACTACGAACTCATCAACCCTTGGTCATCCACAAATAATACACGGGAAGCTCTCACGTCCTCTTATGGGTTGGTTACTAGTCTTGAGCACCCACGAGCCCAAGTCTAGCTATTTGCAACCTTACCAATAAATGGCCCCTTTCGGGTATCCGTAGTATGGTTTATGTCCTCTCACGGGTTGGTTACCAGTCTTGAGCGCCCATCAAACCATACCCTACCACGGGTCGTTCGGTCTCAATGCCCTTCCAATTCGGGTCTGATACGACAGGGACATCCTAGCCACACAACTAGACAATCCTATGTATGTCATCCAATAACCCGGGAAAGTGTCGATGGGCACCTTCGGGGAACATCCCATACTATTTCCTCCAATGCCCAAGGATAGAAGCGTCAATAGAACACTCCCCAATCCCAAGTTATACCTAAGCAACCACATACTCAAGTCCAACATCTCACATACATTTGATACATCATCATAATGGAAATTCAGTCATAATATTGAAATGATTCATAATAAGTATAAGTGACAATAATAATTAATCATTATAAGAAGAATGTATGAAAAATACTATTGTTCTAAAGCATGTATAACAGTCCTATGATGTTCAAAAGTAATGAAGAGACCATGTTCACCAAGTTATGAAAATCAAGGCATAAGCACATAGCCTATGTATTTATGGCAATAATCATCCTTACCTTAATCAAGTCGGAAATAATACCAATAATCACCAAGAATAGCCCAAAAGTCAGTGTTTGTATCCTAGACAACACATAAGCAACATTAGAGAATAAAACAATCGAATCGGAGGTCTAATGGAGCAATTCGGGCTAGTACAAAGTTGCTGTCATATCTTGGTCGACTGGCTGGTCGACTGTCAGTCGACTAGAGCAAACAGTAATGGGCAGAAATGGAGATTTGGCCCGAAACTAATCTTCCGATGCTCCAATTGATCCGAAACTTGGAGGGAATGATTATGGCAATATAAGAACACTATACACTAAGTTTCATCAAGTATTGAATTGGAATTGATTGCAATTGCAAGAAATGATGGGGAATCAATTACGGGTATGATAAGAACTAATTTAGAATCATGAATCCATAGTAAATCAGACCTAGCATATATCTACACATCAGTTTTGAATCAAAGAATAGATTGAAATGAAAGGAATCATGGAATTGCAATGTAAGTAATAATAAATGAAGTATATCATAGCAAGAAAGAAGTGAGATTGATGAAAATGAAAGGGGAAGCTCATGGCCAAGTGTTTGCAAGGTTGCAGCACTTCAGCCATGGTCCCAAGAGTAGTAATTAATAGGAGATTGAGTATATTAGAAGAAGAAGAAGAGAATCCATACCTTGAAGTGATGATTGAGATGGAAAGCCAATGATTGGAGCCAATAATCTTCACAAACACCAAGAGATGGCCTAGGGAATGTTACTCCTTGTTCTCTGGAGTGCCAATGATTAGGGTAGACCTTTATTCACGAGTTCCAAAAAGTTAGGGTCAAAATGGTAAAGATTTTTGTGATTTTTCGAATTTAATAACTGCTAGTTGACTGGCTGGTTGACTGGCCAGTTGACCAGACAACTGAAACTTCGGACAGGGATTCGGAGGGCTATACGGGGTCAAATTGAGTGGAGTTTTCTCCTACAAGTCAATCAAGAAGTCTAGTTTCCAGAAATACTTTCAGATCTTGAACGGGAGTTTATTAGGTGCTTCAACTAATTCAATTTTCTTCGATGTGCAGACAGGATTGGCCAGACATAGTTCAGCAACTTCGGACAAGGATTCAGAGGGCTATACAGGGTCAAATTTGAGTGAGGTTTTCTCCTACAAGTTAATCAAGAAGTCTAGTTTCGGGAAATACCTTCGGATTGAGCATGGGAGTTCATTAGATCCACCAAATAAGCTCACCTTCTTCAGGCTGCAGATTCAAAACAATCACTGACAATGCATCCAAGTATGGAGCACCAACAACCAAATCCATGGGTTTCGGGTCAAACACCATGTCTTCCATATAGAGGGCCCACAAGGACAACTTCCATCATTTCAGGACATGGATCTACACTAAAGGAAAGATCGGACATGACTTCCTAAGGCTTTCAAGGTAATAACACTGAAATCAAGGTCCAACTTCAGGGTCTAACATCAAACAAGTCTTTCTTCACCCAAAACAAATAGGGTGTCCTGGCTAGGTTTGGGCTGGATTTTACATTCTCTCCCCCTTAAAATAATTTCGTCCTCGAAATTGGGAGAGTACTAGGCTTTTGAAAGAGATGGAGATACATCGCTCTTTTCTTGACTTTCTTCTCCCAAAAATATAAGGAAAACAAATAACAATAAGTCTTTTGTAAGAAAACAAGGAATAAATTTAACATGCTTTGAAATCAAATTGAGAGTATGATCCTGGCTTCATGAAGACTTCACAAGGATCATGGCGCAGACCAATATGAAGATCATAAAACCTTAAGAATGAAAGGAGATAGTAGAAGAGATGATTGCAAGGATGCAGCATCTTCTTCATAGTCTAAATCACAAAGAATAAAACATAGTAAGAGTAGATCAATACAACATAAGGGAGATTACTAATCTTTGATTGAAGAACAAGAGATGAAAAGCTTGAAGTCTTGAAACAATTAGAAGGAGTAACAAATCATGAATATCACACTTGATTTCTCTTAGAAATCATCGTGTGGAGAATTTACAAGGTTATAGAGTGTATGGAGATCCACTTTGGAACAACAGGTATAGAAGAATCAATCATGGGAATGACTTAAGATCACCCTCTCATCAAAGGGAAAAATAGAAGGCACAAGAAGAAATAGAAGGGGGAAAAGATCAGCTTCGAGGTAAACTTCTACTGAATGAAACTAGGCAACTCATACGACAGAGAATAAATCAAACAATATATATGGTAGGTATGCATTCGGCATAGCAACAAGGTTAGGATTAGGTGGGATTTCACATTTCTAACCCGGGATCCGTATTGTAGGTCCGAGAACCTGAAGGTCTAGCCGGGTAAATCTGTGGAGTGTCTAGATAGAAGTCCATGATCCATACCCTGAACCCATGGATCTGGATTCTCTTGATGAAGAGCTTACCTTGCTTGGTAGTTGGACTTCTGTAAGGCAAGTGATGTCTGGAGATGTTCGGAATGAAGGTAAGACTTCCCCCATGTGTTCATTAGGGTTAGGTTGTACTTGGACATCAACCCCCTGAGCAAAGCACCCATGTATAGCAATATACTTGGGGGCGGTTGCTAGTGGCGGTTGACTAAACCAAACAACCGCCTGGTCTTGGTTGCGGGGTTTTGCCCTATTTTGCCCTCAGACTTCTATAAATAGTAACCATCATCTATTTTACGTATATTATATTTAGGAGTACTGTTTTTGGAGGTTAGACAGTTGTGGAGACGTGGTGGAAGGAGATCTGAAGTGATGTAAGTGTTCAAGAAGGTTCTACTGTCCTTCATAGCTGATCTGGTTGAGGTAAGTGATTCCCTATTCACTTATACTTCACTTTAAGCTATGATAAAAGTATATTAGTGTTCCTCTTTGGTTGTTCTTGATCCTTCTATTGCATTGTCTACCTTTTTGATGATCTTGGTGAGATTAGATCCTAAAACGAAACCCTGCTTTCGTGAAAAAGGCTGATCTAATCAAGAGGGAGGATTCTGGATAACCAAATTGATGTCATTGGTTAGGTTTAGTATCACCCTTGGTTATGGGAGTGATAGATTTGAAATTTGGACTATGATCATCCAAAATTCGGATTGAAAGCGGATGATCAGAAGCCTGAGTTTCGGATTGAAACTCTCTGTTTTTCGGGCGGTCACTAGTAGCGGTCACTCAGACCAAGTGACTGGCCCAAGCGAGGGCTGGTGTTATATCTTAAAGCATGTCAACTGTTAGAAACTTGCATAGTTAGATCTTAGCGGTATTCATGCTTTGCACTCATACATATCATCATATATGCATTTCTAATGGTTTGCATATGGATGGGAATTATTGTTGTTCTTACTGAGTTCTCCAAAACTCATTCCTTTATTTGTCTATGTTTTATTAGCTTGTATAGATTGAGGAAATACACCGGAAGATGGATTAGTTTCCTATGAAGGAACCTTCCCGTATGAAGAAGATGTGGCACTGACAATGGGAAATGGAGATAGCCTATGCGAGTGCATGGAATGCACTTATAGCACCCATTGATGGGCGGAGGAGACAGGTTGCCAGGTAGTTTTCTCACCGAATGGAGAAGAACTAGAGGACCCCATTTCTAGAAATTCATGAAAAACATTATCTAGCTTTAGAGAAAGAAACTGGAAAGAAAATCATATAACTCTTTTTGATTGCTTCCGTTGAACTCATTTTGATTTTGATTTTTTATTCTTTCCTTGATTATTTTATTGGAGTGTTTGGACTTCTGTAATCCTGTTATTTAATTATTGAACTTATTCTTGCTCATGATTGTCTTTACTTGCATTTATTATTATTGATAGACTAAAACCGTGGATCCTGTGATGGATCACTCCCATGGGTTGTCGGGTGGGTAACCGAGACCGGCGGGTGGGGTGTGACAGAGGTGGTATCAGAGCCAAGGTTTTACGAAGTATAATAGTTAATATAAGTGTTAGATGAGCAATCTGAGTCATAGATCCAGAAGTGACTCAAAAGAACTAATAGGAAAATCTTTTGTTAGAAACAAATTAAGAAAGTAAGTGGATTTCTTTTGCATAATCTACTATAAGTCAAGTGAAATACATTTTCACATTATAATTATTAAAGAAAGTTCTCTTAAAGAAAGTTCATAAGAGACAATAATAAAAAAAATGCAATAAGCATAACTGTACTTCATAAATAAGAAAAAAATTTACATAACTTGGAGCATGCTCTACGCTTTACAAAGAGATAGGGAATAAACATGTGTTGAATCAAAACTACAATAAAAATATCTAAATCCTAAAGTCAGTCTGTACTAAATCAAAAAGGAGAAAAACCTAAGTCTAACTACTGTGGTGGTGGTGGTGGTGGTTCTAGTCTCATCTGGCGGAGAATGTCAAGGCACTTTGCTATCTGGCCCCTCATCTCTGGCCGCCCCTGCTCGAACTGGTCCATCCGAGTGAACAAACCTCTAGCCCAAGGTGGTGCGACCTCTGAAGTGTCCTGAGTCCCGGATGTACTCCCTACCTCAAACTGAGAAGGTGGTGGTGAGTTTGTATGATCTGCATCATCAGCCTTTGCATCCGTGTCCTCTGGCTCGACTGGCATCTCTGGTGAATTATCCTAACCCTGACTCGGCCCGGCCCGGATTTTGTACTGTTGTAGGTCCAAAGACCCGAAGTGGAGGTAGAAGAGACTTGTGGGCCCTCTATGTTGAAGATTCGATGCTTGATCCAGAGCCTATGGACATTGACAGTGATGCCCCTTACTTGAGTACATTGTCAGTGTTTAGTGAAAATCTACGAATCGAAGAAGATTGAATTAGTTGAAGCACCTCATGAAGTCCCGTGCAAGATTCGAAAATATTTCTGGAAACTAGACTTCTTGATTGACTAGTAGGAGAAAACTCCACTCAATTTGACCCCATATAGCCCTCCGAATCCCTGTCCGAAGTTTCTGTTGTCTGGTCGACTGGCCAGTCAACTAGCAGTTATTAAATTCGAAAAATCACAAAAATCTTTACCATTTTGACCCTACCTTTTTGGAACTCGTGAATGAAGGTCTACCCTAATCATTGGCACTCCAGAGAACGAGGAGTGACATTCCCTAGGCCATCTCTTGGTGTTTGTGAAGATTATTGGCTCCAATCATTGGCTTTCCATCTCAATCATCACTTCAAGGTATGGATTCTCTTCTTCTTCTTTTAATCTACTCAATCTCCTAATAATTACTACTCTTGGGACCATGGCTGAAGTGCTGCAACCTTGCAAACACTTGGCCATGAGCTTCCCCTTTCATTTCCATCAATCTCAATTCATTCTTGCTATGATTATGTTCACCTACTTTACAATCCGATGATTCCTTTCATTTCAACATATTCTTTATTTCAAATTGATGTGTAGATGTATGCTAGATTTGAATTACTATTGATTCATGATTCAAATTTAGTTCTTATCATCCCCTTAATTAATTCCCCATCAATTCTTGCTATTGCAATCAATTCCAATTCAATATGTGATGTTTAGCATATAGAACATAGGGTTTCAAATTGGGTATTCACAATTGGACCGTTGGATTGTGATAATATTTAGTGTGTAGTGTCCCCATATTGCCATAATCATGCCCTCCAAGTTTCATGTCTATCGGAGCACCGGAAGATCAGTTTCGGGCCAAATCTCCATTTCTGCCCATTACTGTTTGCTTTGGTCGACTGACAGTCGACCAGCCAGTCGACCAAGATACGATAGCAACTCTGTCTTTGGCCAAATCGCTTCGTTTGACCTCCGGTTCGATTGCTTTTTTCTCTAATATTGATTATATGTTGTCTAGGGTACAAACACTAACTTTTGGGCTATTCTTGGTGACTCTTGATTTTATTCCCAACTCGATTAAGGTAAGGACGGTCGTTACCTCAAGTACGTTGATTATACAAATCTACTTCTACTTTGGAAACTTAGTAGATATACTTCATATGTGTACTCCTTAGCCATGTATGACTGTTGTATGCATTTTATCAGTAATAGTATGTTACATGTAATTCGGAATATCATACTTAATTATTCTTTATGATTACGTATGTGATTAATCATGTTATATTATGCATTTGTTTATATGATGAATTATTGATCATGTATGATATGATGACATTGAGCTTGTGAATGACTAAGTATGACTTGGGATTGGGAAGTATCCTACCGACACTTCTGTCCTTGGACATTGGAGGGAATAGTATGGGATGTTCTCCGAAGGTGTCCATCGACACTTTCCCGGGTTATTGGATGACATACATAGGATTGTCTAGATGTATGGCTAGGACTATCCTTGTTGTATTAGACCCGAATTGGAAGGGTATTGAGACCGAACGACCCGTGGTAGAGTATGGTTGATGGGCGCTCAAGACCGGTAACCACCCCGTGAGAGGACATAAACCATACTGCGGATACCTGAAAGGGGCCATTTTGGTAGGGTTGCAAATGGATAGACTTGGGCTCGCGGGTGCTCAAGACCGGTAACCAATCCGTGAGAGGACGTGAGAGCTTCCTGTTTACCATTTGTGGATGACCAATAGGGTTGATGAGTCCGTAGTCCGAGTTGGTTGTAGCCATAGGATACACTGACTCTAGTGTGAAGGATACGGAACCGAGTTGGTAGGTGCCATAGGGAAAGTATCCAGATCTGACATGATACGAATGAGTAGATGACTTGCATTGGGCTAGATTTCGCCATGACATGCGCCAATACTTATACCAATGGTGATGTGAGAGAGTGGTGACTTAATCCCCAACCATGGTTTCTGATGAGGACTTTACCCAATTACCCTGGCAGACCCAAGATATCATGTATGATTGAGGGGGAGTGACAGGCGACCTAAAGAAGTATGGTGCTATGGCTTAAAGCATGTCTACCTTAGAGACTAGCATACTCAGAGTTAGAATCATATTTTATTATTGTCTCATATCATCTTGCATCATATTGTGACATGTATCGTATGATTCGTGTATTGTGGAACGATTCGCCTTGCTGACTTCTTTGAACTCATTCCTTTTTTGCAATTGTTTTTGTTAGACATATATGCAGGTACCGAAGACATTGATGGCTCCTACTATGAGGCGGCGCAGGATCCCACATACTATGGTGAAGGTCCTGGCTATTACAAAGATTATGGTGAAGGTGCTGAGGGTGATTACCCTCCGTACTAGAGTTAGTCCGACCTTGATTTGGGAGAGGCCATGCTTGGTCTCCTTTGTGTATACATATGAAGTTACTCTATACAAGACGGAGGAGACTCTAGCTTAGGCCCATTTATGTCATTTTAGAACCTGGTTATGTTGTAATAACTCCTTTGGATTTACTCTTTGATATTGGGATTTGTAACCGAATTGATTAACCATTTTCGCTGCCCTTGAGAAGGAGTGACTTCTGATCACTCTCTTTCTCTTTTGATATTTTCTTGATATGTACTTGATACTTGATAACTTCCGCACTCAGATTGATTATCTTTTCCTATTCATTTGATCTGATTATTACTTGCTTAAAACATTGATTATATTGTTCGTGATTATGTTATCGTGTATGCGGAAGGCATGGCCGCTCGATCCTTGATCCTCGGGCTGTGGATCACATTCTCGGGTATGCCAGATAGGATACCGGCTGGGTGGATGTGACAAAGTGGCATCAGAGCCCACGATCAAGTAAGGCCCCAACCACAGAAACGACAATGGAACATTCCGAGTCACAGATCCAAGGTGACTCAATTATTCTTAGAAGTGAATAATTGATAACTCGGACTAGAAACCAGATTAATGAAGCATAAGTGAATTGTTGAATAACATACAATAACTACAATTTAATAATCATCACTCAATGAAACCAAAAAGAAAAGTGAATAATGCACAATAATAGGTGAAACAAAAGTGACTTTCATTAACTTAAATAAGTTTTACAACAGATTAAATATGGAAAGCATAAACTGAAATCCTAGTACAATCTATCTATCTAGGAGACCGCCGCTGATCTCTGGGTGCTCTGACATCCTCGGTAATCTGGGTGAGCTGAGACTGCATCTGATCCTGCTTGGACTCTATCTGTGCAAGCCTCACCTCCAGCCTCTCATACATCTATGTCTGACTCGCCTCCATCCTCTCATACATCTGAGTCTGCCTGGCCCCTAAACTCTCAAACAATTGCTCCTGTCTAACCCCCATTGTGAAATCCAGCCCAAAACCTAAATTCGACACCCTATTTGTTTTGGATGAAGAAGAACTTGTTTGATGTTTGACCTTGAAGTTGGACCTTGAGTATGGTGTTGATATGTTTAGAAGGTCCTAGAAAGTCAGGTCGGACCTCTCCCTTAGTGTAGATCTAAAGGCCCGAAGAGAAGTGAAAGCCAACTATGGGCCATAGCAGTAGAAGACATGGTGTTCGACTCCGAACCCATGGAGTTAGACAATGATGCCCCATACTTGAAGACCTTGGTTGATTTAGAAAAGAGACTATGCCTTGATGAAGAGAAGATTGGTTGATGACCTTAGAGCTTGGTTAGATATGATTCAAAGCCATTTTTCCATGCTAGGTAAGTTTTAGTTTATGTGTTTAAAGTTTCGTTTGATTCCGAGTAGTGAAAGGCCCTCAAATCCCTGTTTCAGACTAAGTTGACAGTCTGGGTCGACTGGGCCAGTCTACTTAGCCAATCAACCCAAGGATGCTGAACTCGAGCAGAATCTTCTATTTAGGTTATATTGCTATATATACCATAGGACTTCGTGTTTTTAGTATCCTTAGCCTCCAAAACACCTAGAGAACGAAGGGAACTCATCTCCAAGCCTCCATTGGTGTGGAAGAAGATCTACATTCAACTCTCAAGCTTTCTATCTCTTGTTCTTCAATCAAAGGTTAGTAATCTTACTTCTATGTTTTTAATTTATTCTTTCCATGATCTTTCTCTTCTCTAATCTAAGATTATGAAGAAGATGTTGCATCTCTGCAATTGTATCTTCTACAATCTCCATTCATTCTTATACTATGATCATCATAATCAATTCTTACCATGATTCTTATGTTTTCTGCATGCATCTATGATCATATTCTCATTTCGATTTCTTCTAGCATTATAGATGTATTCTTATGATTATTCATACCTCTGATTTACTGTATTCATATACTAGAATGAGATCTCATCATCTCTAGTTCATCTCTTTCATTCATAGCATGTTTTCAATGAAAACTATGATTTTTACCAAATTAGAAAGTATGATTCTAAATTAGTAAGTATTGATTTTGATCAGTGTTTGATGTCTAAACTATGCTTTTTATTCTTAGATTACTGTTTTAGAGATTCCCTCCAAGTTTCGTAGCATTCCGGATTGTGTAGGATAGGTTTCGGATCAAAAATCTGATTTTTGACCCGTACTATTCATTGGGTCGACTAGTTGGGTCGACTGGGTCAATCAACCCAGCCAATCAACCCGTAGTGACAGCAACTCTGTTTTTGATCCGTTTCGACTCCAATCTTTTGGAATTGCTTCTTATGATCTATACATGTTTTGTCAAGCTTGTTTAGGTGATTTTGGATATGTTCTCTGATCTCTTATTTGAAGACTATAAGTTCGGATTACGTGGTGAGTATTCCAACTCACAATATGCCTATTTACATGTTTTTATGTATTATGATATGAATGCATGATTTAACTACTGTCATTTGGTTTCTTTTACATCATGATACTTCTGCAACTACAGTAGCTTGTCCACATTGTGAATCACATATTAGAATTGATTATTGATTATGAAAATGCGATATGGACTATGATGTGGATATGAGTGTGATTATGACATGGTTGGAATCATGATGTGATGTGGATGCTTAGGTCGTAGTTGTGGAATGGGGAAGGCCCTATTGGCGTTTCTGTCTTTGGACATCAGTGGAAGTGGTATGGGACGCTTTCCTATGGTGCCCCTTGACTCTTTCCCTAACTACTGGTTGACATACCTAGAATTGGTCTAGCAGTGTTTGGCTAGGAATACCCCTGTTATATCAGACCCGATTTGGAAGGGTATTGAGACCAAACGACTTGTGGTAGCAATGGGGATTCATGGGCACTCAAGACCGGTAACCAACCCGTGAGGGGACATGAATCACATTGTGGGGGCCATTTATGGGTAGGGTTGCATATGGAGACTTGGGCTTATGGGCACTCAAGACCGGTAACCAACCCGTGAGAGGACATGAGAGCTTCCCATTTACTATATGTGGATGACCTATAGGGTTGATGAGTCCGTATTTGAGAGAGTCGGATACGCTGACTCTAGTGTGAAGGATACCGAAAAGGATCCCGAGAGGGGAGGAATGGATGTATCTGGATCTAAGTTGATATAACTAAGTAGATGACTTGCATTGGGCTAGGCTTAACCCTGACATGCGCTAGTACTTAGACCAATGGTGATGTGAGAGAGCGGTGACTTAACCCCCAGCCATGGATTGTCCAAGATGGATGAAGGACCCTTTGCCAACCGAGGATGAGTGAATTGAGACCTACCCAAAGAAGTATGGTGCTATGACTTAAAGCATGTCTGCCAATAGAGACCAGCATACATATATAGAGTTAGAAGCATATTTGTATATATTGTTTCATATCATTGCATATATGTTTGCTTGTGAATAGTATGTGGAATCATAGTCCGCCTCATAGGAGGTGCCATCGTAATCTTCAAGTACTGGAATGTAATCTAAAACATTTGCACAAAAAGGAATGAGTTCGAAGAACTCAGCAAGGAAGTTATTCCATAATTAGAAATCATACACATTTAGAACATATAATAATGCAATGTGATATGGAACATATGATGCAGATATGAGCCTAACGCTATGAATGCTGGTCTCTAAGGTAGACATGCTTTAAGTCATAGCACCGTACTTCTCTGGGTCGTCAGTCACTCTCCCATTTCCATATCTTGGGAATGCCCGGGGAAGATCGGTAAAGTCATCAAAAACCATGGTAAGGGGATCGGTCACCGCTCTCTCACATCACCATTTGGTCATGTACTGGCGCATGTCACAGTAAAGCCTAGCCCAATGCAAGTCATCTACTCAATCGGTCAAGTCAGATTCAGATACGTCCATTCCTCGCCCCCGGCGATCCTTTCCGGTATCCTTCACACTAGAGTCAGCGAAATCCTGGATTTCGGACTCATCAACCCTATTGGTCATCCACATATAGTAAACGGGAAGCTCTCACGTCCTCTCACGGATTGGTTACCGATCTTGAGCGCCCGTGAGCCCAAGTCTATCCATATGCAACTCTACCAATAAATGGCCCCTTTCAGGTATCCGTAGCATGGTTTATGTCCCCTACCGGATTGGTTACCGGCCTAGAGCGCCCATCCAACCATACACTACCACGGGTTGTTCGGTCTTAATGCCCTTCTGATTCGGGTCTGACACGACAAGGATGAACCTAGCCACACAACTAGACAATCCTATGTATGTCATCCAATAACTCGGGAGAGTGTCGATAGGCACCATCGGAGAACATCCCATACTATTCCCTCCGATGCCCATTGACTGAAGTGTCAGTAGGACACCCTCCAATCCCAAGTCATACGTAAGCAATCACACATCAAATCTCATCATTTCTCATGCATCCAATGCATATTAATAATAGTAATCAAATCATGATATTGAAACGAATCATTATAAACATAAGGAAATCAAAATGATAAAGTAACACAACAAAAGTATACAGATTTAAATGTTACTGTTCTAACACATATGTAACAGTATCATAATGATTGAAAGAAATTTAGAGATTTCATTCTTTGGATAAAGCACAGTTCAATATTTGATGACTTATATGTTTATGGATATAACCATCCTTACCTTGGATGAGTTGATGATGAATTGAGAATACCAAGAATAGTCCAATAGAATTGTTAAGGCCCTAAACAAACATCAATAATAAGTTAGAAAAGAAGTCGGGAAGATTGGATGTCGTTTGGGTCAAAACTGACCAAGGTTGCTGTCAGCAACAACTTTGGTTGATGGTCTTGGTCGATGGTATCGACCAAAAGTATCGACCAAAATTGTCCTCGGGCAGAATAGTGGATTTTGGGGATTTTGGTCCAAAATGAGTCTTCCGGTGTTCGGATCAATCTGAAACTTGGAGGCATACTTAACAACAGTAGTAGGACACTATAAATCAAGGAATTAACGCAATCCAATGGTCTAATTAAAAAGCCCCAATTTGAGCTATCAAGTTCAAGTGATAAACATCATGGCATGAGTTGGAATTGATTGCATTGATGAGGAATAGCATGCAATAGCTAGAGGAACTAATAGAAATTTGATTGGAATCATATGGTAATGTTAAACATGAACATAGTACACTCTATAGCTCAGGTTGATATCAAATGGTATGATGTTAATAGGTAAATCATGGAATACATATGCTAGGCATGAGATATAAGCATTAGCATCAATGAATGGCTAAGGGAATCATGGGTTGAGCATGAGTAGGCACTTGGAGTGGTGGTTGCAAGGTTGCAGCACCATTCCAAATGTCCCATCAGCAAGATGACAATAGAAAAGAGTAGAAAAGAGTAGGGTAGAGAGTGGAATGAAGAGTCATACCTTAGTGTGGAAGATGAAGACAAGAATCAATGATAAACTAAGTGTCTTTGATGAGATACCCTTCACACTAACCAAGGAGCTGCTTTGGGAAGCTCTCCCCATGTTCCCAGGTGAGAAAAATGATTGCAAAAGGCTCAAGGCTCGAGGTCATATTAAATAGAAAAGGAATATTCCATGGAATCATTAACTTGGCAGACTGGGATATTTTGGTCGATGGTCCTCGGTCGATGGTATCGACCAAAATGATCGACCAAAATATTTTCAGCAGAAAACTCAGGTTTAGAACAGCAACTTCAAGTAGGGATTTGAAAGGCTATACAAGGTCAAATTGAGTGAGGTTTTCTTCCATAATTCAATCAAGAAGTCTAGTTTCGGGGAATACCTTCGGATTGTGCACAGGAGGTCATTTGGTACATCAACCATATTAATCTCCTCCGATGCGAAGACTTTCCTTAAACACCGACAATGCATTTAAGCAAGGGGTATCATTGTCAATGTCCATGGGCTCGGTCTCCGAATCATGATCATCAATCAGAATGGTCCATAAATCTCTTCTTCCATCGCTTCGGGTCCTCGGACCTGAATACAACAGTGGATCCGAGTCAGGGTCAAGGTTAGAATAGGGCTGGATATTACACTATCCTTACATATTCCCTCTTGTTTGGTGCCCTTGAATCACCAAAATTCGGATTTATAATCAGAAATCCCTGATTTGTTAAGTCACTGCCTCTGTTGGTCGACTGCTCGGTCGACTGAGGCAGTAAACCAATCAATTGACCAATGAGGACATCAACCTCATATTTGGTCTATTTTGGATGATTTGATCTCTTTCCTTCTAGGTATCTTTCCTAATATGTTATATATACTTGTTTAGGACTTTCTTTCCAAGTTCAGACAAGATCTTACTTGATCTCCAAGATTCTTTGCGAGTTATATAAGGTAAGGATAGTTATTTCCATAATCACATAGATTTCATGATTAGTTTCCATATTTGATTCTCTTGATTTATTTCCATGAAATGATTCTTATATTGACTTAATACTGATGCAACTACTTGGGTTACAGTAGCATTATTTGTTTATGCTAATTAGTTCATGTATGATTTATTTACCAATTATATACAAGTTGGATGTTGTTATTGATTTCTTTCCATAAAAGAAGTTACCATATATGTGATATGATGGATTTATGTTTGTGAATGATTAGGTATGGTTTGGAAAGGGGAGGTGTCCTTTTGACACTTTTGTCCTTGGACACCTATGGGAATATTATGGGATGTTTCCGGAGATGCCCTTTGGACACCTTCCTAAACTGTTGGTTGACATATTAGGACTGTCTAGTAGTGTTTGGCTAGGATGTCCCATTATGTCAGACCCTAATCGGAGGGGTATTGAGAGTGAACAACCTGTGGTAGCAATGGGGATTCATGGGCGCTCAAGACCGGTAACCAATCCGTGAGAGGATGTGAATCACATTGTGGATACTCAAAAGAGGCCATTCATTGGTAGGGTTGCATATGGATAGACTTGGGCTCACAGGCGCTCAAGACCGGTAACCAACCCGTGAGGGGACGTGAGAGCTTCCCATTTACCATATGTGGATAACCAATAGGGTTGATAAGTTTGTAGTCAGGGACTAGGAGGACTCTAGTGTGAAGGATGTCACATCCCGCCAGCCGGTACCCTATCTAGAATACCCGGAGGTGTGATCCACAGCCCCAAAGATCAAGTTTAGGAACGATCATATCCATTTATCACAATAACATAATCAAAAGCAAGAAAAAATCATTTAATTCCAGTATTTATTAATAAAAGTCAATAAAGGATCTCAGAAGGATCACTAAAGAATATCAGAGTGCGGAACAATAAGATACCAATCAAAAGACAACTGTAGAGTATAGCGGAAATATACCCCACAAACATATGCGGAAGGTAGATCAAAATTTAAGTAAAGCTCTAAGCTAATACTATAAAAGTCTAGAAGAAACAAGAGAATCTAATCAAAATCTTCAGTCAGCTCTTCTTCTTTTTCAGTCTTCATCTTCTTCAATTTAGGGTCATGCTCTTGAAGCTTCAGATCAACATCTAGCACACGATCCCATCAGCGAATAAGACGATGCCGGCTTCCATCAATAGGAGTTGTCAGTGCATCCCAAATCCCAGTGTTGGCTGCCTCACTGTTCATTACCTTGTCCAAGGACATCCGGAGCTTAACCATATAAGGAAAGGTTCTTCGTGCTGGGGCACGAGTTCTCTTTTGATCCTGCAATGTCATCTAAAAACAAGTCCCCCGAAGGGTAAGCTCAAAAGAACTTAGCAAGTAATCCAAACAAAATAAGCATCTTCACATGCATTCACAAACAAACATATATGCAATGATATGAAACATAAATGCAATATGCTTCTAACTCTATGTATGTATGCTGGTCTCTATTGGCAGACATGCTTTAAGTCATAGCACCATACTTCTTTGGGTAGGTCTCAATTCACTCATCCCCGGTTGGCAATGGGTCGATACACCTTACGGACAACCTTGGCTGGGCTTTAAGTCACCTCTCTTTCACATCACCGTTTGGTCTAAGTATTGGCGCATGTCATGGTAAAGCCTAGCCCAATGCAAGTCTTCTACTTAGTCATATCAACTTAGATCCAGATATGTCCATTCCTCGCCCCTGGCGATCCTTTCCGGTATCCTTCACACTAGAGTCAGCATAGTCCCAGACTACAGACTCATCAACCCTATTGGTCATCCACATATAGTAAACGGGAAGCTCTCACGTCCTCTCACGGGTTGGTTACCGGTCTTGAGCATCCGTGAGCCCAAGTCTATCCATATGCAACCCTACCAATAAATGGCCCCCACAATGTGATTTATGTCCCCTCACGGGTTGGTTACCTGTCTTGAGCGCCCATGTGTCACATCCCCCCAGCCGGTACCCTAATTGGCATACCCGGAGTGTGATCCACAACCCTGAAGATCAAGTATCGAGGAAATCATCCTCCCACATATACAATAACAGAATCATAAACAGGAAATAATCAAGGTTTTAATATTATAAACAAAAGGTTTAAAATCAAGAAATGAATAATCAATATAATCAGAGTGCGGAAAATGATACTAGATATCCGAAGATATCAAAAGAAGTAGAGAGAGGCAGAGACTCATTCCATAGATACAACAGAACGTAGTATGTAAGTCTAAAAGGAATAACAACTGAAACAAAAGAGAATAAGAAAGACAAACTAAACTTAAGAGTTTTCAATCCTATAGATGACATCTTCAAAATAGTGGACTTCATCAATCCAACAGAGATGTTCCAATTCCATGTTGTCTCTAATCGTAGTACGAAATGTGATCACCTGAGGGATCATCAGAGTAATCTTGATTATCGCCAACACTTTGCGTGTAGTACGCTTCATTGGCTTGCGCTTCATTGTACTATCCGTCATAATAATCAGTACCTGTAGAATAGTCTAACAAAAACATTGTACAAAAAGAAATGAGTTTCAAAAGAAACTAAGTAAGGCAAGTTAACTCATAACAGCATTGTTGGTCCATTGGCCTAGAATGAAGGTGTTGTCGTTGTTGGCAACTTAAGTGGGCTTTGATATGGTACAGCAACACACAAAAAGGTTCCGAGAGAAAGAATCCAATTCAAATAAAGAAAACTCAAGAATCCCGTTTTTGAGGGTCTGGGTCCAGTTTTGATCAACCTCTTCATCGGATGGTCATCCAGTGTCCGATTGAGCCGATTATTTGAGGAGAGCGTCACGACTTCTTGATCTTCAAATCCAACGGTGGGATTGTTCATTGAAGATCTCTAAGTTAGTCCGATTTGTATGTTAAAACACTCCTTGTTTAAGTTAGATAGGAACTCTGAGTTTGATTCAAACTCTAAGTTAAATTAATCTATAAAAGGAGAGCAAACTCCAGCAGAAGAGGGAGGACGTTTTGAGGAGCTTGGGAAGAGTGTGGAGGTCGAACCAGAAGACGTTGGTTGGCTTTGGAGATCTGAAGCTTGGGAATAAGAAGTCTTTTGTTTTGTTGAACAAGAAAGAAAGTGAAAGAGAAGGAAGAAGAAGCAGCAGAAGAAAAGAAGGGAACATGGTTGTATGGTTTTTTTTTAAAGAGAGAAAACTGAAAAAGATTGAAAAGAGAAAGAAAAAAAAAAAAAGTTGGAGAAAAAGAGAAACAAGTATTGTTACCATGCATCTTACACAAGTTGAGGTAACCCGTATTCACAAGTTATTGTCTATTATTTTCTAGGATATGTTTAATGATGAAGAACCTAGATCATGAATGTAATTTTGGGAACTTGAATCATTGATTTACATTGTGACCTAGCAAGTTGGAGCTTGTCTAGGGGGTTGGGGTTGGTGCCCTTGTCTGAATTGCATTTTAGACTATAGCAGGGATTGGTGTTCCTGGACTGTTGTAGCAGTCAAAATATCTAGGAGTGTATTGAGTAATATACGAAACCCTAGGTAGGGTATTACTCCGTGGATGTAGGCAATTTGGCCGAACCACGTAAACTCTGGTGCATTGCGTTTTTTGTTTATTTTTCTTTGTTGCACATATTGGAGTGCCTTGATTGCAGAGTGGTGGTACACTGTCTGGTAGACCCAGCCACATTGTGGTGTGTGGTGGACGTGTCCTTGTGCAGTTGATAGCTACGAGTGGTACACTGTCTGGTAGACCCAGCCACATTGTGGTGTGTGGTGGACGTGTCCTTGTGCAGTTGATAGCTACGAGAATGTTCTAATTAATCTTGTTTCGAGATTAAAGAAGCTTCACATTGAAGTGAATTTTTGAAGACACTGATTCACCCCCCCCCTCTCAGTGTCAATCTGGGAATAACAAGCATAAATAACATATAGCAAATCATAACAAGATGCAATGCAGTATAAAACAGATAATGTATGTATGCACCTAAACTCTATGTATGCTGGTCTCTATCAGCAGACATGCTTTAAGTCATACCACCATACTTCTTTGGGTAGGTCAGTTCACTCGGCTCTAGTTGGTAGTGGGTCCTTCATCCCTCGGGACAATCCATGGCTGGGGTTAAGTCACCGCTCTCTCACATCACCATTGGTCTAAGTAATGGCGCATGTCAGGGTAAAGCCTAGCCCAATGCAAGTCATCTACTCAGTTACATCAACTCAGATCCAGATACTTCCATTCCTCCCCTCTCGGGATCCTTTCCGGTATCCTTCACACTAGACTCAGCGTATCCGACTCTTTCAAATACAGACTCATCAACCCTATTGGTTATCCACATATGGTAAAGGGGAAGCTCTTATGTCCTTTCACGGATATAACTCACCGGTCTCGAGTGCCATGAGCCCAAGTCTAGCCATATGCAACCCTCCAATAAATGGCCCCAATAATATGATTCCCGTCCTCTCACGGGTTGGTTACCGGTCTTGAGCGCCCGTGAATCACACTGCTACCACGGGTCGTTCAGTCTCAATACCCTTCCGATTTGGGTCTGATATAACGGGGACATCCAAGCCAAACACTGCTAGACAGCCCTAGGTATGACAACCAATGATTCGGGAAAGCGTCTATGGGCATCTTCGGAGAACATCCCATACTACTCCCTCCGATGTCCAAGGACAGAAGCGTCAAAAGGACACTTCCCAATCCCAAACCATACTTAATCAAACACATTCTCAGATCAGTTATGACATACACAACCAACAATTCACCATATAAAAGAGAATGTAAAAGCATAGTCCGATCAAGCAGTAATAAACATCTTATATACTTGAATAATGAAAAAGAATACATAAACAAGTGCTACTGTACTTACAGTAGTACATCAGAAATATAAGATACAAGAATAGTACATAAACTCAGAGTTTCATAAAGTAGAAACTAGAGAGTATGCGATCTATGTTATTATGAAATAACTGTCCTTACCTTGATTATCGCCGAAGATAATCCAAAGATCAAAGAGAGCAACTCCAAACTTAGCAAATAGATTCCTAACAATCATAGATACAACATTAGGAAAGATACCTAAAAGATCAGAGAGCAAACGAATCAAATCGGGCGAAAAACGAAGCTATTGATATCATTGGTCGAGTGCTTGGTAGACTGGCCCAGTCGACCAAGCAGTCGACCAAGTGAGTTAGTATGGAATTGCTGAAACTGATTTGGTCATAACTTCTTCGTTTGAAGTCGGATTGATCCGAAACTCGAAGGGGAACTTCCTAGGATGTATTAGAATCATATAGGAAGATAAAAACATCAAATCATGGTCAAACTATGGGTTCTTGATTTGACCCAAGAAATTAGGGTTTCAACCTTTATGGCTCCCATAAAAAGGTTATGATCACAGAATGAAAGGGAATGATTGCTATCAAGAAAATAACAAGAAATCATAGAATATCTAGTTTAGATTAATAGAAACATTGCCCATGAGGTTTCCCTCGCATGGGAGGTTACCAAAGGTTTCCAGATAGATCATATAAGGTCAGGGTTTCAAGAAAATAATCAGGCTAGGGTTAAGATCATGACGATGATCATAGATCTCAAAGAATAGAATGAGATCATGGAATAGACGGTTGCAAGATTGCAGCATCTTCTTCCTGATCTCAATCAAGAACAAGATCGAAGAAAAGAAATTCGTAATGTCGAAGTGATTACTAACCTTGAATTGTCAGATCAGAGATGAGTGCCTTCAGATCTGCAGAGGAGTCTTCAAAAACACCAAAGAGAGTTTCGGAGAGGTCTTCTCACGTTCAAAAAGTGTTTAGGAGGCAGCCGTAATAAAGAAACATGAAGTAGGGTTTAAATATAAGTGAAAAACCCTAAAATTACATTTTCTCGGATTTGACAATCCTTTGGTCGAGTGCTTGGTCAACTGGTCCAGTTGACCAAGGCAGACAATAAGGAATAATCAGGGAATTGAAGTATCAAATGGGCTCTAAACCTTATGTGTCACATCCACAACCCGAAGATCTAGATCGAGCGGCCTTGCCTCCCACATACACGATAACATAATCATGAACAATATAATCAATGTATAAAGAAATAATAGATAGATCAAATGAATAAGACAAGATAGATAATCAGAGTGTGGAAACATTTAAGTGATAACATCTCAAAGAGAGGGAGTGATCAGAAGTCACTCCTTCACAAATAGCAGAAGTAGTAGTAAATCAAGTTTAGTTACAGACAGTATCATAATCAAATCCATAAAGACTGGAGAGAGAAGATTCCAATGATTAGAGTCATCCAGAGAAATGGGGCCTACACATAGGTTTCCTCTATCCTAATGATGTCCTTTTCAAAAGTATGGATAAAGTAAACCCAACGTGGCCGCTCCATCACTAATGTGGGGCTAACCCTGGTACGCACTATAATCCTCCTCGGTATAGCAATCCTGACTCTCCGCGTAGCCATCACCCGAAGGGTAGTATACGGGATCATAGCTCGGGTCATAGGACGTGCCATCCAGTTCGTCAGTACCTGCAGGAAAATCTAACAAATTGCACAAAAAGGAATGAGTTCAAAAGAACTCAGCAAGGCAAGTCGTTTCATATTACACAGTCCATTCGATACAATTCACCATACGATGCAATATGATATGAGGCAAAATGAAATATGATTCTATATTAAGTATGCTAGTCTCTAAGGTAGACATGCTTTAAGCCGTAGCACCATACTCCTTTGGGTCGTCATTCACACCCCCTCAATCATAAGATATCTTGGGTCTGCCCGGGGAAGTTCGGTAAAGTCATCTCATAAACCATGGTTGGGGAATCAGTCACTGCTCTCTCACATCACCGTTTGGTATAAGTACAGGCGCATGTCACAGTAAAGCCTAGCCCAATGCAAGTCATCTACTCAGTCATATCATGTCAGATCCAGATACGTCCATTCCTCGCCCCCGGCGATCCTTTCCGGTATCCTTCACACTAGAGTCAGCGTAATCCTGGATTATGGACTCATCAACCCTATTGGTCATCCACATATAGTAAACGGGAAGCTCTCACGTCCTCTCATGGGTTGTTTACCGGTCTTGAGTGCCCGTGAGCCCAGGTCTATCCATATGTAACCCTACCAATAAATGGCCCCTTTCGGGTATCCGCAATATAGTTCAAGCCCTCTCACGGAGTGGATACCGATCTTGAGTACTCTCGCTCATATTCTACCACGGATCGTTCGGTCTCAATACCCTTCCGAATCGGGTCTGAAACGACAAGGAAAATATCCTAACCATACACCTAGACAACCCTATATATGTCATCCAATGACCCGGGAAAGTGTCGATAGGCACCATCGGAGAACATCCCATACTATTCCCTCCGATGCCCAAGGACAGAAGTGTCGAAAGGACACCTCCCAATCCCAAGTCATACGTAATCAATCACAAGCTCAATCTCATCATATCATACTTAAATCAATAATTCATCAGATAAAAAATGTATATCATAACATGGTTGATCATACTTAAATTCATGAAGCATAATTGAACATGATATTCTAAATGATATATGACATTATATTACTGATAAAAACATTTAACAGTCATGTATGGTAAAGGAAATACTCATATTAACATAATCATTAAATTCCCATAATATAAGCATGTTGATGTAATTAACATACTTAAGTTAACGACTGTCCTTACCTTAATCAAGTTGTAATTAAATTCAAGGATCACCAAGAATGGTTCCAAAGTCAGTGTTGTTACCCTAGATAACACACAAGCAACATCAGAGAAGAAAACATTCAAATCGGGGTTCAAACGGATCAAATCGGCTGAGTACAGGGCATTAACAACTCTTGGTTGACTGGCTTGGTCGACTGTCAGTCGACCAAGCAGTCGACCAAGACTTGTTAACTTCTAGGCAGAAATGGAAACGTGCTCAGAAGCTGCCCTTCCACTACTCCGATTGACTTGAACTTTTGAGGGCATGCTTATAACAGTAAGAGGATATTACACACCAATTTTCATGATGATCCAACGGTTCAATCAAAAATGCCCAAATCGAAATATTAGGTTCTATATGGTAATCTTCAAGAATCAAAATGGAATTTATAGAAATTGTAAAGGATGGTAGGAATCAATCAAATAAAGGATAAGAATTGAGTTAGAGTCTTAATTTCAATATAGTCTAAGCTTAACATGCATCTACATACCAGATTGAATCAAAATAGATTAATATTGAAGAGGATCAAAGTGATGAACTGAACTTAATCTTGATTGAATCATAGCATATCATGAGTGAAGATGATTAAGGAATTGAAGAGGGAAAACTCATGGTTGAGTGTTTGCAAGATTGCAGCACTTCAGCCATGGTCTCAAGTTTATCAAATGATAGGGAAATGAATAGATTAGAAGAGGATAGAAAGAATCATACCTTGGATTGATGATTAACACATACACCAATGATTAGAGTCAAAGATCTTCCCAAACTTCAAAGAATAGCCCAAGAGAGTGTCCAACCTCAAGCTTTGGAGTGCCAATGATTAGGTTAGGTCCTCATTCACGAGTTCCAAAAAGGTAGGGGCAAAATGGGAAGAGATTTCATGAATATTCGAATTTCATGACTCTTGGTCGACTGGCTGGTCGATTATCAGTCGACCAAGCACTCGACCAAGCCATGACAGCAACTTCAGGAGTGGATTTGGAAGGCTATACAGGGTCCAATTGAGCGGGGTTTTCTCCTACAAGTCAATCAACAAGTCTAGTTTCAGAAAATACCTTCGGATTGATCACGGGGTTCCGGGAAGTGATTCAACTAATTCAATCTTCATCGATGCGCAGATTTTTACTCAACACTAACAAGGTGCACAAGTGAGGGGCATCGTTGTCAATGTCCATAGGCTCAGCATCAAGCATCGAATCATCCACTTAGAGGGCCCATAGGTCTCTTCTACCACCACTTCGGGTCTTCGGACCTGCAACAGTATAAAATCCGGGCCGGGTTAGGGTAAGGATAAGGCCGGATTTTACATTATGGGCTTTTGTGCACACATCAAGTGACATATCTAGTGTGTAGAAATACCTTCAAACCAAGTCAAATAATACTCCAATTCCTTCAACTAATCTCATCTTCAGACAGGTGCAGCTTCCTTTCCAAATCTGCACAGACTTCCAAGTATGGAACTCCATCATCAACATCTATGGGTTCAGAGTCAAACACCATGTCTTCTACTGAGATGGCCCATAGTTGGCTTCTTCCTTTACTCCGGGTCTTCGGACCTAAAAACAACCGGGTTACCGGGTCAAGGTCAGGGTTAGGTTAGGGCTAGGTTTCACACCATGAATCCCCATTACTACCACGGGTCGTTCGGTCTCAATACCCTTCCGAATCGGGTCTGATATAACAGGGGTATTCCTAGCCAAACACTGCTAGACCAATCCTAGGTATGTCAACTAGTAGTTAAGGAAAGAGTCAAGGGGCACCATAGGAAAGCGTCCCATACCACTTCCATTGATGTCCAAAGACAGAAACGCCGATAGGGCATTCCCCATTCCACAACTACGACCTAAGCATCCACATCACATCATGATTCCAAACATATCATATTCACACTCATATCCACATCATAGTCCATATCACATTCTTATAATCAATAATCAATTCTAATATTAAATTAACAATGTGGACAAGCTACTGTTGTTGCAGAAGTATCATGATGTAAAGAAAACCAAACAACAGTAGTTAAATCATGCATTCATATCATAATACATAAAGACATGTAAATAGGCATATTGTGAGTTGGAATACTCACCTCGTAATCCAAACTTATAGTCTTCAAATAAGAGACCAGAGAACAGATCCAAAATCACCTAAACAAGCTTGACAAAACATGTATAGGTCATAAGAAGCAATTCCAAAAGATTGGAGTCGAAACGGATCAAAAACAGAGTTGCTGTCACTGTGGGTTGATTGGCTAGGTTGACTGGTTCAGTCGACTCAGGCAGTCTACCCAAGAGTAATCCGAATCCAAAAATAGTATTTTGATCCGAAACCTATTCTATACAATCCGGAATGCTACGAAACTTGGAGAGAATGTCTAACACAGTAGTCTAAAGACTAAAAAGCATATTTTAGACATCAAACAACGATTAAAAGCATTACTTACTAATTTGGAATCATACTTTTTATTTTGGTAAAAATCATGGTTTCATTGAAAACAAGCTATGAATGAAAGAGATGAACTAGAGATGATGAGATCTCATTCTATATGAACTCAATAAATCAAGAGTAAGAATGATCATAGAGATGCATCTAATATGCTAGAAGAAATCAAAATAAGAACATGATCATAGTTTAAGAAGAAATCATGAAAATCATGTTGAGAATGAATATGAAATCATAGCATATAGAATGAGAAGAGATTGTAGAAGATATGATTGCAGAGATGCAATATCTTCCTCATAATCTCAGATTAGAGAAGAGAAAGATCATGGAAAGAATGAATCAATAACATAAAGTAAGATTACTAACCTTTGATTGAAGAACAAGAGAGAGAAAGCTTGAGAGTTGAATGTAGATCTTCTTCCACACCAAAGGAGGCTTGGAGATGAGTTCCCTTCGTTCTCTAGGTGTTTTGGAGGCTAGGGATACTAAAAACATGAAGTCTTATGGTATATATAGCAATATAACCCTATTTAGAAGATTTTGCCTGAATTTAATATCCTTGGGTTGATTGGCTGGGTAGCCCAGTCGACCCAGGCTATCAACTTAGCCGGAAACAGGGATTTGAGGGCCTTCCACTACTCGGAATCAAAAGAAACTTTAAACACATATACTATAACTTACCTAGCACGGAAAAATGGCTTCAAATCATATCTAACCAAGCTCTAAGGTCATCAACCAATCTTCTCTTCATCAAGGCGTAGTCTCTTTTCTAAATCAACCAAGGTCTTCAAGTATGGGGCATCACTATCTAACTCCATGGGTTCGGAGTCGAACACCATGTCTTCAACTGAGATGGCCCACAAGCCTTCTTCCTTCACTTCGGGCCTTTAGATCTACACTAAGGGAGAGGTCCGACTTGACTTCCTAGGATCTTCTAAACATATCAACACTATACTCAAGGTCCAACTTCAAGGTCAAACATCAAACAAGTTCTTCTTCATCGAAAATAAATAGGGTGTCTAATTTAGGTTTTGGGTTGGATTTCACAAAGGATACCGGAAAGGATCGCCAGGGGCGAGGAATGGACGTATCTGGATCTGAGTTGATGTGAATAAGTAGGAGAATTGCATTTGGCTAGGCTTTGACCTTGACATGCCCCAGTACTTAGACCAATGGTGATGTGAGAGAGCGGTGACCTAAACCCCAGCCATGGAATGTCCCGAGGGATGCCAGACCCATTACCAACTAATGATGAGTGATTGAGACCTTCCTAAAGAAGTACGGTGCTATGACTTAAAGCATGTCTGCCAATAGAGACCAGCATACATAGAGTTAGAATCATAATGCATCGTGTGTTTCATATCATATTGCATCTTACTTTGCTTTGAAATCCTGCTATTTATGTTATTATGGATTAACTGCCTTACTGGGTTTCTTTGAAACTCATTCCTTTTGTGCTATGTACTGTTAGATTTCTCTATAGGTTCGGAGTATCATGACTGCTCGTATGAAGAAGCGCAAGGAGAAGAGACATATCTCCATGAAGGTGATTGTGGTTATAACAATTACACTGAAGATTCCGTGGGTGGTTATGCTACGTACGATGCTTAGTCCGACCATAGAGTGGAAGCGCCCTTGTGCCATTTTTGAGATTTATACTTATAGAGATGTTGACTATAAGATTGAGAACAATTTATTTACTTATTGTACTTGCTACTGGGATTAGTTTTCATCCTTTTTCCTTTACTTTTGGAACTACTATTCCGCTATCAGTAGAGTGAGATTTCCGCCTCACTTTACTTTATGATTTTGACATTTTGATTGTCTTTCGTACTCTGATGATATTGGATTTTATTCCTTCCTTATTTGGATCTCTTATTCATAATTTTCACATTGATTATTTATGTTCATGATTATGTTATTGTCTATGTGGGAGGTTGATTACCTCGATACTTGATCTTCGGGGTTGTGGATCACACACTCGGGTATGCCAGGTAGGGTACCGGCTGGGTGGATGTGACAATAACCATCATGTCTAACATGATTAGTGAGTTGAGCGCATGTGGGCGCCAAAAGACTGATAAGGAGCAAGTCTCCACAGTCATCAGGTCACTGCCAAAGACTTGGGAGCATATGAAGATCTTCTTGACTCATGCTGATGATGTCAAGACTTTTGATCAAGCTGCCAAGCACCTTGAGCTAGAGGAGGATCGGATGTTGGCCGATGCCCCTCAAAATGAAGTACTTGCCGCTGAAGGTAGCACTAGTAAGGGTGCAGGCTTCAAGCGCAAGAGAGAGAAAGCTCAACCTTAGTGGTCCAGGCAAAGTAACCAAGGTGGGAACATAAACAAGAGTGTTTTATGAGACATGGTTTTAGAGTTGTATTTGAAAACAATTCTTTGGTTTTGTATCTAGGTCATACAGCTTATGGTTATGGTTTTCTTCATAATGGTTTTATTGTATTGGATACAATTGATAATTTATCAAATCCTAGTGATGCTTTGTTTGCCAAAATACTGTGTGTATTGATTCTAATTTGTGGCATGCTAGACTAGGACATATTGGCTTAGATAGGATGAACAGGTTGGCAAGAGAAGGTCTCTTAGGTCAAGGTTCACTATATGATTTGCCAACCTGTGAGTCATGTCTAGCAGGAAAAGCATCTAGAAAACCATTTAAAAAGGCTTTGAGAGCATTTCTTCCTTTAGAACTTATCCATTCAAATGTCTGTGGACCCATGAATGTGCATATTAGAAAAGGACAGGCTTATTTCATCACATTCATAGATGACTATACACGGTATGGTCACATTTATCTAATTTCTCATAAGTCAGAAGCTCTGGAATGTTTTAAGAAATTCATGAGCTTAGTTGAGAATCAGTTAGATAAAAGGATTAAAACTCTTAGAATGGATAGAGGTAGAGAGTATCTCTCCGATATGTTCAAAGGGTTGTGTGATGAAAAGGGGATATCTAGACAACCTACTATTCCAGGGACTCCACAGCAAATGGGGTTGCTGAGAGGAGGAATAGAACCTTGCTAGACATGGTGAGATCCATGATGGCGCAGGAAAATCTACCCATCTCTTATTGGGGAGATGCTTTGCTGACTGCGGCCTATATCCTCAACAGAGTTCCAACCAAATCGGTTCCTTCCACACCACATGAGTTGTGGACTGAAAGGAAGCCAGATTTGAGTTACTTGCGCGCATGGGGATGTGCAACATATTTTCACTTTACTTCTCACCAGTATCGAAAGCTTAAACCCAAAGGAAGAAAGTGTATATTTGTGAGATATTTTGAACCCTCAAAGGGCCAAGTCGTCATTGGACTAGATGAGAGTGAGAGGAGAACGGAACTTGAGTCTAGGGATGCAACATTCTTGGAGAATGATTTTCCATCTCTTTCAAGAGTTAACAAAGAATCATCAGAATTCTTTGAGATACAAGATAGTGGTCTTGTCACTTCAAGGATTTAGTTTCTGGATAATGAACATGGGGTTCATCCAGAAGATCCTAGTGGGAGTGGGAGTGCAGATGTGATAGCTACCTCAGAGGGTGAGCAATCTGACATGCACTTGCGCCGTAGTGGGCCCGGGCTAGTTCCTTGTCGACGTTTCAACATAGAGGATGAAGCCTACATGGTAACTCCTGAAGAGATCGACTGTGAGATGACTTCATTTGATGAGCATGAACCGAAGAGCATGAAAGAAGCTCTTGCAGGGTCAAGCTAAAAGGAATGGTTGAAAGAAATAGAGGAAGAGTTGGAGTAGATGAAAGTTAATCATGTCTGGGACTTGGTTGACTTGCCGCCGGGCCAAATGGAAATTGGGAACAAGTGGGTTCTCAAGATCAAGAGAAAGGCGGATGGATCTATTGAGAGATTCAAGGCTTGTTTAGTGGCTAAGGGCTACACCCAATGAGAGAGCGTTGATTGTGAGTAAACTTTTTCCCCTGTGGTTAGGTTTGCCTCAATCCACCTCATACTAGCCATTGTTGCTCAGTTGGACTTGGAGCTTTATCAGATGGATCAAGGGAAAAATTGGAAGCTTACCTTTTGGGTGGTTACAAAATATTGGGTTATATATTTTGGTAACCACCGCATCATTTGGGTGATCACATTACAAATACGTGAAATTTTCTAAAAGGCGGCTCCCTCTCCAAGAAAAAGCAGGAGGAAGAAGGTTCTGTGTGGATTTTCTCCTTACTCTTGATCTCTAGTTTCTTCCATCTACAAAGCATTTGGGTTGTGGAATATATTTCCTCTCCTCATGATTGTGGAATCAAACCGGTGATGAGTTCCCGGAGGAACGAGGAAGTGGATCCAAATTAACTTCCGTTGCGGTAATTCTACTTTGGGAAAGCGAATCCAGGTAAGGATCATTCCCCTTCTATTATCGAATATAGATATATAGAGAGAGTTTTACCTACATTGGCATCAGAGCCATGGTTCCCACGATTCTCGGTTCCTCCCAATTGTTTGTGCTTTCTTAAATGAATCCAACGGGAGGATCAAGGGTTTATAGAAACCCACTTTGGAGAATCCAAGGTTTAATGGAACCCATGGAGAATTGAGAGGGTTTTAAGAAACCCTAATTTTTTCTAGTTCGGATCCAAGTGGGAGGATCCTTGTGATTTCCCTTCTATAAAAATGTGCATGATTGATGATCCATGAGAATGTATTCTTTGTTTAATAATTGTTGGATTTTTCTTGCGTTTTTTAGGAAATTTTTGGGTGAAAATGAATTTTTTTCCATTTTTCGGATATACAATTCATACATGAGTTGCAAACACCATTTGGTCACACTGGACCAGACGGACTCCCGTCTAATCACAGTGGATCAGACGGAAATGACAAAATCCCGTATGGGAGATGGTTTCTGAGACGGTGGTCTGTCCAGTTTAGAATGTGTTTCTAACTTATTGGACACCAATGGCCTGACACTCTGAGTGATGTGTGGGCATTAAGAGCCTTATAAGGCTATGTGGGAGCTACTGAGGTAGAAGCATTATGTGTGAACCACCTCACAGCATAAACATGATTGGGTGTTTTATTTTAATAAAATTGTATTGATTGGGGGTCTTTTAATCATGTTTCTAGCACAGAATGAAACCAGTATATAAGTCTATGTGGGTTTGCATGAGAATTTGATTAAATGTTTGTTAGCATCTCTTTTGGTTTAAATGTTTATCCCATAGGTTGAGTATACTAGTGTGAATTGTTGTTACTTGTGTTGAGTTTTATGCTAGAATAGTTGAACTCATCCTTCCATATATTGTCTCTAGTTAAATGGTTGCTACCAAGAGCATAGTTGTTAACCTCACGAAAGGAGATAAACTAAATGAGAGGAATTATTGTCACACCCCACCCGCTGGTCTCGGTTACCCGCCCTACAACCCGTGGGTGCGATTCATCATAGGATCCACAGTCTTACCCATCAACAATAATAAATGCAAGAAATAGATAATCAAGAGCAAGAGCAAGTTCAATAATTAATCAAAGGGGTTACAAGAGTCCAAATACTCCAATAAAGAATCAAAGAAAATAATCAAATAAAAGTAATCAAGTTTAAAAGAATATCGAGTTCAGTGGAAGCAATAAAATAAACTAAATTATCTTCTTTCCAGAAGACTTTTCTAAAGCTACAGACTTCTCTCCCAAAATAACAAGATAGGGAGTTCTCCAATTCTTCTCCAGGGACTTCTCATAATGTCTGATGATCTACCTTCTCCGGCCATCAATGGGTGCTATAAGCGCACTCCAAGCATCTGCAGGAGGCTTCAAGAAACCACATCTTCGTCTCCCACTAACGGTGCCACATCCTCTTCAAATAAGAAGTTGGACCCATATAGAACTTCTCCCATTTCTGACGACGTGCCACCATCTGTACAGTTTAATATAACATACAAAGAAAGGAATGAATTCTTATGAACTCAGTAAGGATAACACATTTCTCATACATATATCGACACAATCAGCAATGTATATATGAAATGAATGATATGCAATAATATGAATGCTACTAAGATCTAACTATGCAAGTCTCTAAATAGTTGACATGTCACATCCCGCAAAATCCACCCAGGGGGTACCCTATCTAGAATATCCGAAGGAGTGATCCATGGTCCCGATGATCAAGTTTAGGAACGATCATACCCACTTAGCACAATAATATAATCAAAAGCAAGAACAAATCATTGTATTCAAGTAATTTAATAATAAAAGTCAAGAAAGGATCTCAGAAGGATCACAAAAGAACATCAGAGTGTGAAAAATGATACCAATAGAATAGATGGTAAAAATGCGGAATGAGGCAGAAACCCACTCCACAACAACAACGGAAGGTAGATCAAAATAAAGTAAAGGTTACAACTAGTTTTCAAAAGAAGGGAAAGAAAAAGGTAAGCAACTAAGCTATAGTTTCTTCAAATTTATACAATGTTTCCACAATAACATAAACATATGAAACTAGACAAGGCCGAATCCACTCCTGAAAAGTACTAGACTTGGTACGAAGCATAATCCAATGAGGGATCTTCACCATAGTTTTCATGGTCGCCAGCACCTTGATGGTAGTATGACTCATCAAAGGGCGCTTCATAGAATTGGCCATCCAGTTCTTCGGTACCTGTGGAATAGTCTAACAAAACATTTGCACAAAAAGGAGTGAGTTCAAAAGAACTCAGCAAGGCAAGTTATTCCACAATAACATAGATACATGATACAAAACATAACATGATGCAAGATGAAATGAAACAGACGATGCATGTATGAATCTAACTCTATGTATGCTAGTCTCTATGGTAGCCATGCTTTAAGTCATAGCACCATACTTTCTTGGGTAAGTCTGGTCACTCGGCTCTGGTAGGCAATGGGTCCTGCATCCCTCGGGACAATTCCTGGCTGAGGTTTAAGTCACCTCTCTCTCACATCACCATTTGGTATAAGTATTGGCACATGTCATGGTAAAGCCTAGCCGAATGCAAGTCATCGACTCAATCGTTTCTAGTCAAATCCAGATACTTCCATTCCTCACCCCGGGTGATCCTTTCCGGTATCCTTCACACTAGAGTCAGCATAGTCCCTGACTACGGAATTATCAACCCTATTGGTCATCCACGAATAATAGATGGGAAGCTCTCACGTCCTCTCACGGGTTGGTTACTGGTCTTGAGTGCCCATGAGCCCAAGTCTAGCTATTTGCAACCCTACTAATAAATGGCCTCTAACGAGTATCCGCAATGTGATCTATCTCCTCTCACGGATATGACTCACTGGTTTTGAGCTCCCACAAATCCACATTACTACCACAGGTCGTTCGGTCTTAATGCCCTTCCGATTCAGGTCTGATACAGCAAGGACATCCTAGCCAACACCACTAGACAAGCCCTATCTATGACATCCAATAATCCAGGAAAGCGTCATTGGGCACCATTGGAAACATCCCATACTATTCCCTCTGATGTCCAAGGACAAAAATGTCAAAAGGACATTCCCCAATCCCAAATTATACCCATTCAATCACATTCCCAATTCCATCGTATCATACACAAATGATATTTCATCATATAGAAAGATATATAAAATAACATGATCAATCACATATGTAAATAACAAAATGAATATTCATGATCACAAGAAAATGTATAAACATGGCACTAATGTACTTGAAGTACTTACAACAGTCATATAGTGTAAGAAATACGATAAAGAAGGCGAATCTACTAAGTTTCCAACATAGAAGCAAGATTCACATAATCCATGTAATTATGGTAACAACCGTCCTTACCTTAACTCGAATCGAAGAGGGTCCGGATATCAAGGAGAATGGTCCCAAGGTTAGTACTTGAACCCTAGACAATATATGTGCAATATCAGAAGAAAAATCAAGCAAATCAGAGGTCGAACAGATCAAAATGGACAAAGTGTCAAAAATCATATTCAGCTGGTTGACTGACTCAGTCGACCAAGCAATCGACCAGGTGAATAGTAATGGGGCAAATTTTGGATTTTTTATCCAAAACCTAGCTTCCGGGGCTCGAATCACTCCGAAATTTGGAGGGAATATTAGGAACAGTAAATGAGGACTATCTAGAAAAGATTTAACATCAATCAATGGTCAAATTAAGAATCCCCAATTTGAAACCCTAGCTTCTACATTGCTAAAATCATGTTCTTCAATGAAATCAATTGTAATTGCAAGGGGAAATCAGGGGTTAAATCAAGAGAATGATAAGCAATAGATTAGGAATGATTACTAACATATAATCAGACCTAGCATACCATAGGAATCAGTTTAGGAGATGAAATCATGTTGCTATGAAAGAATTTCATAAGAAAGACAAGGTTAAGAATCGATATGAGATGCATAGCATTGATAGAATGAAAGGGGGTTTATAGAAATAAAAAGAGACAATAGAAGAGGTGATTGCAAGGTTGTAGCACCTTCTTCATAGTCCCAATAGCAAGAATAAGGTGAGGTAGAAGTAGATTAGAGAGAGAATGAGAGATTACATACCTTGTAGAAGATATTAGAGAAGAGAGACAATGATTCTTGTAGAGTTCTTCACCCAAGCCAAGGGGAGGTCTAAGAGGAGCCTTCCCACGTTCCAATGGTTAAAGCCATGAAGTCCCCTTAAGTAGAACTCAAAAAGACCAAAAAACCAAATTTTCTCACACTTAACATTCAGCCGGCAAATTGCTTGGTTGACTGGTCAGTCGACCAAGCAAGAACAACAACTTAAGGTAGGGAATTGGAATGCCAGATCAACTGGAATTCACTTGGTCTTTCTCCTACAACTCAATCAACTATTCTAGGTCAGAGAATTACCTTCGAATCAAATCCGGGAGTGCATTAGGTCCATCACTAAACTCCCCTTCTTCAAGGTGCAGTTTCTTATCAAATACTGACAATGCATCCAAGTATGGAGCACCATCAACAATCCCCATGGGTTTCAGGTCAAACACCATGTCTTCTACTGAGAGGGCCCACAGAGACTTCTTCCTTCACTTTGGGACATTGGATCTACCCTAATTCCTAAGACTTTCAAAGATAGCAACACTGTTATCAAGGAACAACTTCAAGGTCAAACATTAAGCAAGCCTTTCTTCACCCAAAACAGATAGGGTGTCCTGGCTAGGTTTGGGCTAGATTTCACATAACATGCTTTAAGATATAACACCAGCCCTCCTCTTGGTAGGTCTAGTCACTCTGATCCCTCACAGACTGGTTACCTCTATTAGGATCCTAGGTAAGGGGGTTAAGTCCTCATCAGGCATCCATGGCTGGGGTTTAAGTCAACACTCTCTTACAATGACCATTGGCATGAGTACTGGCACATGTCGAGGTTTCTAATCCAATGCAAGGTCATACTGGTAACCCACTATATGAAGTCCAGATACTTCCCCTATGGTACCAACCAACTCAGTTTCGTATCCTTCACAACCTAGGAATGAAAACCCTCACAGACTGGCTACCGTTGTTGGTGTAAAATCCAGTCTTATCCTAACCTTGACCCGGCCCGGATTTTGTACTGTTGTAGGTCTGAAGACCCAAAGTGGAGGTAGAAGAGACTTGTGGACCCTTATAGTTGAAGATTCGGTGTTTGATCCAGAGCCTATGGACATTGATGGTGTTGCCCCTTACCTGTGCACATTGTCAGTGTTTAGTGAAAATCTGCGCATTGAAGAAGATTGAATTAGTTGAAGCACCTATTGAACTCTCGTGCTCCATCCGAAGGTATTTCTTGAAACTAGACTTGTTGATTGACTTGTAGGAGAAAACCCAACTCAATTCGGATTAGTCTGGCCTTCCAAATCCATGCTCTAAGTTTGCTGTCAGCCTTGGTCGACTAACCAGTCGACCAGCAGTTATGAATTTCGAAAATTCATAAAAATCTTGACCATTTTGACCCTACCTTTTTGGAACTCGTGAATGAAGGTCTACCCTAATCATTGGCACTCCAGAGAACGAGGAGTGACATTCCCTAGGCCATCTCTTGGTGTTTGTGAAGATTATTGGCTCCAATCATTGGCTTTCCATCCCAATCATCACTTCAAGGTATGGTTCCTCTTATTCTCCTTCTAATCTACCCAATCCCCTATTAAATTCTACTCTTGGGACCATGGCTGAAGTGCTGCAACTTTGCAAACACTTGGCCATGAGCTTCCCCTTTCATTTCCATCAATCTCACTTCATTCTTGCTATAATTATGATTACATACATTACATTTCCATGATTTCTTTCTGTTGATGCTAATTTTGCCAATAGCTTTGAACCACAACCTTCGCACCGAACTCCTCAGATCTGGGTTGATCTGGTTGATTTGATTCCTCTGTTAGTCTCACGTTCACTAGAAAATGGAAACACACCGATTAGAAACGGAGCCGATCGTCTTGACCGGCGTCGCGTCTCCGACGATCTAGTTAGGTATGTGAAGACAGTTCTTCAAAGCTCGAAAGAGCTTCTGAGATGTTCTAATGGAGTAAATCAAGAATAAATCCAGTGTTTGAACTGATCTAAGAGACTTACCTTCGACGAGTCCTTTTTTCCTCTTATATAGATTTGCCCGCCTATAATGTTTTCAACCATGACCGTTAGATCATAGCTTCTGATTGGATGGTGATGATCAACCTTTCTTTATAATCTTGGGCGGACCCATAGATTTCTTTGTTGAAACAATCGAACCTATTTAAACCATCATTGAACCGGAGCAAAACCATCTTAAACCGGTACTGGGATATTTTAGTCATAACACAAGCCCCCAAGCCTGCTGATCAGGTCGAACTCATACGAGACTCTAGTCAGGAGGTTTAAATTTTTCTTCCAAGGAACTCCAGAATACCATGTTGAGCTCTGATCAAAAGGCTATATACGTTAAATCTAAATCATTCAATGAGAATAAAGATCTCCTTTCATATTTCTCCTTCTTGATTTATCGATTTTTTATGTGTCTCATCAACCCTTATACCGCTTTTTCTACGCAGTTAATCTTCAGTGGATCAATACCTTATATCTTTTGTTGGAATTTATTAATATGATTAATAAATTAAATGTCCAAGGGCAATATTGGAAACTCATTATTAGGGCGGTTACAAAAGAGGGTTATATATTTTGGTAACCACCGCATTAGTGAGTAAGTGTGTGATTCATTCGCACGAGATTTATCTCTGAGAAACGGCGGCTCCATCTCTCTCTCCCTCTCTCTTAGAATCGCAGGCTTGGAAATTTTTTCCTTTCCTCGCTTTTGATCTTCATTCCATTAACCCACGGCATTTGGGTTGTGGATATCATTCCCTTTCCTAGTGATTGTGGAATCGCCCCGGTAGAGCTTTGGTGGTTGAACGAGAACGTGGATCTAGACTTCCGCTACGATTACTTCTTAAAAGGGAAAGCGAATCCAGGTAAGGAATCTTTCCCCCATCAATTAATTGAATTGAACTATTTTTGAAGTATTACCAACATTGGCATCAGAGCCATTGGTTCCCATGTTTTTTTTGTTCCTCCCCATTGTTTAATTTTATTGTATGGATCCAATGGGAGGATCAAGGGTTTACGGAGAATCTAGGGTTTAATACGAAACCCATGGGAGAATTGATAGGGTTTTTGGAAACCCTTAATTTTGATTCGGATCCGAGTGGGAGGATCTTGTGAATTTCCCTAATGAAGATTTGCATGAATTGATAATCCATGATGATATTTTTTGTTAAGATTTAATGCTGGATTTTTTTTCCATGTGTTCGTGGATGTTTTTTCTTTGAAAAAAAAAATCGTTAAATGGGGAATTGTCTGTGTACCAGACGGATGCTGAGACGGTGAGCCGTCTCAGAATCCGTTTGGTCACAGAAGCAAGACGGACTCTCAGATGGTGCGCCATCTCAGAATCTGTCTGGTCACAGAAGCCAGACGGACTCTTAGACGATGCGCCATCTCAGAATCCGTCTGGTCACATAATGCCAGACGGATTGTCCGTCTGGTGAGAAGGCAGTCCGTCTGGGCAGATGGACTCCCAGACGGAGAGCCGTCTCAGAATCTATCTCAGACGGATTGTCAGACGGTGATCCGTCTCAGAATTTGTCTGAGTTTTTTGTCCAATTTTGAATGTGTTTCTATTTATTGGACATCTATGGCTCACAATCTATGTGATGTTTGAGCATTAAGGGCCTAATGGGGCCTAGTGGGAGCTAATGAGGTAGAAGTGTTCTGTGTGAACCACCTCATAGCTTTAACATGATTGCATGTTTTATTTTAATAAAACTATTTTTTTATATATGGGTTTATCAATCATGTTTCTTGCACAGAATGAAACTAGTGTATAAGTCTATGTGGGTTTGCATGAGAATTTGATTGAATGTTTGTTAGCATCTCTTTTGGTTTAAATGCTTATCCCATAGGTTGACTATGCTAGTGTGATTTTCTGTTGCTTGAGTTGTGTTTTATGCTAGAATAGTTGAACTCATCCTAGTATGTAATGTCTCTAGAATAAATGGCTGCTACCAAGAGCATTGTTGCTAACTTCGCGAAAGGAGATAAACCGAATGAGAGGTATTATGACCTTTGGCACCGAAAGGTGCAGTATCTCCTAGAAGAATAGAACATGCTGGAAACCGTAAACTAGACCATGTCCCCACCTGAGGAAGGTACCACTGCACAGTATAGCAGGAACCTTGAGCTTTACATTGCCTGGAAGAGGAAAGACCGGGTAGCCAGGATTACAATCTTGAGCTCCATGAGGGATGACCTGATGCTTCGTTATGAGAAGCATAGGACTACAAAGTCTTTGTGGGAGGCTGTGAAGTTCCAGTATGGAGGGACTTCCACCACAAGAGGCTGCCAGCTCGGACTCACCTTTGACGGTTATAAGATGCGCCAGGGTCACACCATGAGGCAGCATATAACCATCATGTCTAGCATGATTAGTGAGTTGAGCGCATGTGGGCGCCAGAAGACTGATGAGGAGCAAGTCTCCGCAGTCATCAGGTCATTGCCAAAGACTTGGGAGCATATGAAGATCTTTTTGACTCATGTTGATGAGGTCAAGACATTTGATCAAGCTGCCAAGCACCTTGAGCTAGAGGAGGATCGGATGTTGGCCGATGTCCCTCACACTGAAGTAGTTGCTGCTGAAGCAAGCACTAGTAAGGGTGTAGGCTTCAAGCGCAAGAAGGAGAGAGCTCAACCTCAGTGGTCTAGGCAAAGTAACTGAGCTGGGAACAGAAACAAGAGTGGTTTATGAGACATGGTTTTAGAGTTGTATTTGAAAACAATTCTTTGGTTTTGTATCTGGGTGATACGGTTTATGGTTATGGTTTTCTTCTGAATGGTTTCATTGTATTGGATACAATTGATTATTCATTTTATTCTAGTAGTGCTTTTGTTTGCCAAGATACTGTGTGTATTGTTTCTAATTTGTGGCATGCTAGACTAAGACATATTGGCTTAGATAGGATGAACAGGTTGGCAAGAGAAGGTCTCTTAGGCCATGGTTCACTATCTGATTTGCCAACCTGTGAGTCATGTCTAGCAGGAAAAGCAACTAGAAAACCATTTAAAAAGGCTTTGAGAGCCTCTCTTCCTTTAGAACTTATCCATTCAGATGTGTGTGGACCCATGAATGTGCATACTAGAAAAGGACAGGCTTATTTCATCACATTCATAGATGACTATACACGGTATGGTCACATTTATCTAATTTCTCATAAGTCAGAAGCTCTGGAATGTTTTAAGAAATTCATAAGCTTAGTTGAGAATTAGTTAGATAAAAGGATTAAAACTCTTAGAACGGATAGAGGTAGAGAGTATATCTCCGATATGTTCAAAGGGTTATGTGATGAAAAGGGGATATCTAGACAACTTACTATTCCGGGGGACTCCACAAGCAAAATGGGGTTGCTGAGAGGAGGAATAGAACCTTGCTAGACATGGTGAGATCCATGATGGCGCAGGCAAATCTACCCATCTCTTATTGGGGAGATTCTTTGTTGACTGTGGCCTATATCCTCAATAGAGTTCCAACCAAATCGGTTCCTTCCACACCATATGAGTTGTGGACCGGAAGGAAGCCAGATTTGAGTTACTTGCGCGCATGGGGATGTGCAGCATATGTTCACTCTACTTCTCACCAATATGGAAAGCTTGGACCCAGAGGAAGAAAGTGTATCTTTGTGAGATATTCTGATCCCTCAAAGGGCCATGTCTTCATTGGACTAGATGAGAGTGAGAGGAGAACGGAACTTGAGTCTAGGGATGCAACATTCTTGGAGAATGATTTTCCATCTCTTTCAGGAGTTAACAAAGAATCATCGGAATTCTTTGAGATACAAGATAGTGGTCTTGTCACTCCAGGGATTCAGATTCTGGATAATGAACCTGGGGTTCATCCAGAAGATCATAGTGGGAGTGGGAGTGCAGATGTGATAGCTAGCTTAGACGGTGAGCGATCTGACATGCACTTGCGCCGTACTGGGCGCGGGCTAGTTCCTCGTCGACGTTTCGACATAGGGGATGAAGCCTACATGGTAACTCCTGAAGAGATCGACTGTGAGATGACTTCAGTCGATGAGCATGAACCAAAGAGCGTGCAGGAAGCTCTTGCGGGGTCAAGCTCAAAGGAATGGTTGAAAGCAATAAAGGAAGAGTTGGAGTCGATGAAAGTTAATCATGTCTGGGACTTGGTTGACTTGCCGCCAGGCCGAAAGGCAATTGGGAACAAGTGGGTTCTCAAGATCAAAAGAAAGGCGGATGGATCTATTGAGAGATTCAAGGCTCGTTTAGTGGCTAAGGGCTACACCCAACGAGAGGGCGTTGATTATGAGGAAACTTTTTCCCCTGTGGTTAGGTTTGCCTCAATTCGCCTCATACTAGCCATTGTTGTTCAGTTGGACTTGGAGCTTTATCAGATGGATGTAAAAACTGCTTTTCTCAATGGAGAACTTGAGGAAGAGATCTATATGGATCAACCTCGAGGCTTTGAAGCAAATGGACTTGAGCGCAAAGTGTGCAAGCTTAAGAAGTCCATATATGGCTTAAAGCAAGCATCTAGACAGTGGAATGTGCGCTTCCACCAAGCTATGATGGAAAATGGTTTTTCCATGCTTGAGGAAGACCACTGTGTTTACACCAAGAGCTCTGATAATAATCATGTCATTCTGACACTGTATGTAGATGACATACTTATGGCTAGCAATAGCAAGGAGCTATTGGAAACCATTAAGAAATTGTTGTCCTCCGTATTTGATATGAAGGACATGGGTGAAGCAAGCTATGTGCTTGGTGTCAAGATTGTCAGAAATAGGCAAAAGAGATTACTGGGTTTATCTCAAGAGACCTATATTGACAATGTCTTGACGAGATACCAGATGCACAACTACAAACCAATTGATACTCCAGTGGAGAAGGGTTTGCATTTGAGCCTTGATATGGGTCCTAAGACTCCAGAGGAGAAAACCAAGATGGAAAGAGTTCCATATTCCAGTGCAGTGGGTAGCCTAATGTACGCTATGATGTGTACTAGGCTGGATATTTGTTATGCAGTGGGTTTAGTTAGTCGGTACCAATCAAACCCAGGCATAGAGCACTGGAAAGCAGTCAAGAGGATATTGAGATATCTCAGAGGAATGAGTAACTACATGTTGTGTTACCAAGGATTGGATTTGCGCTTAGTTGGCTATAGTGATGCCAACTGGGCTGGAGACATCGATGAGCGCAAATCAACCTCTGGATATGCTTTCTTGCTGAATGGCGGGGCCATTTCGTGGTGTAGCAAGAAGCAGGCTTGTATATCCCTCTCGACCATGGAAGCAGAGTATGTGGCATGCTCAGCTGCGGTTCAAGAGGCTGTTTGGTTGAGGAGATTCCTTAGACATCTTTGGGATTGTGATGACATCCAAAGAGGCTGCCCTTGTCTACTGTGATAGTACGGCATCTCTTAGCTATGTCAAGGACCCCAAGTATCATGGGAAGACCAAACATATACAGTTGAGATATCACTTTATTAGAGACATTACATCAAGGAAGAAAGTTGTACTTAAGCATATATTTACTAGTTTGATGGTAGTTGACCCTCTTACCAAACCTATAGCCAAGGATGTTTTTTATTTCTCATGAAAAATCCTTGGGCTTGCGTAGATTATGACTTATTTTTGTACTGAGACTTTTTTATTATTGAATAATATGAGTTCATTCCAGCATTTATTCTTATTCACTTTCTGTGTGATTGTGTTTCTTCTAGCATAAAACAAGATATGTCAATAGGCAAGAGAATGGCTCACTCACACGAGCATTCGCCTCTGGCGCCTTGGAAGCGAGCAGAGATGAGACGGATTGTGAATGACTTTGTGTAGGTCAATTCATAATCATGATGTCGCCTTGATTTGGAATCAAGATGAGTTTCTCTATTGTGAAGAGAATCGACATGAATGTTCCCACTATTCATGTTGCCTATAGGAGCCAGGGCGAGTACTTTATGTGGCGCTAGGGTGGCGACAATAAAGAAACTCGGGTTAGGCGCAAGGGCTTGCGACTAGACTAAGACCTGTATGGTGTTGAGATGGACATACGTTCTATTGTATATAGAATGCTCCACCATAGCACGTATATCATACTATGTGTGCTTAGCGATCATTGGAAATGAGAGGATGGATCCCTGCTCCTCTCATTGTGTGAGTCCTGGACCTTATGGTCCATTAGTGTTCTTAGTGACTTTCGTCGACATCATGAAACGAAGGGTTGATGTGGCTACTTTGGGGTGTTACCTATGGTCATGATAGATTCGACCTAAAGGGGCACTACCGGGAAAGGAGTCAATCCTAAGTGTAGTGATGGTCTGGGGCGAAAGGAAAGGTTTGATTCAACTGCACCCTAAAAGGTGTTTGCTGGCGCCAACTGTATGTGTTACAATAGTGAACATTTTAAGGACAAGAAGGTGATCTCTCAGAGGGATCAAGATACCTTTAGTCTGGTGAGTTTGAATAAACCTAGGACACTGTGTTATACTAATGTTTATTTGATTTGTTTCTATGAGTGATGTGCCATTCTGGCCTTCTGGGAAGGTTTCTAGTTTGGGGCTCACGCATGCAGGTATATCACCGGTCGCACAACCCATTTTGCCAGTATGACTTGTGGATATTAGTGTCTGGGACACAGGTGGTCTATGTATCTGGGATACATAGTGAAGAGATCAATATATATGTATATCTGGGATATACATGTGTGTCTGGGACACAAGAGGTCTATGTATCTGGGATACATAACAGAGAGATTGAATATGTATATCTAGGATATACATGTGTGTCTGGGACACAAGAGGTCTATGTATCTGGGATACATAGCAGAGAGATTGAATGTGTATATTTGGGATATACAAGTGTGTCTGGGACACATTGAAAAATTAACACTTGCCCTTGTGCAAGTGGGAGCTGTTGGAATTTATTAATATGATTAATAAATTAAATGTCCAAGGGCAATATTGGAAACTCATTATTAGGGCGGTTACAAAATAGGGTTATATATTTTGGTAACCACCGCATTAGTGAGTAAGTGTGTGATTCATTCGCACGAGATTTATCTCTGAGAAACGGCGGCTCCATCTCTCTCCCCCTCTCTCTTAGAATCGCAGGCTTGGAAATTTTTTCATTTCCTCGCTTTTGATCTTCATTCCATTAATCCACGGCATTTGGGTTGTGGATATCATTCCCTTTCCTAGTGATTGTGGAATCGCCCCGGTAGAGCTTTGGTGGTTGAACGAGAACGTGGATCTAGACTTCCGCTGCGATTACTTCTTAAAAGGGAAAGCGAATCCAGGTAAGAAATCTTTCCCCCATCAATTAATTGAATTGAACTATTTTTGAAGTATTACCAACATCTTTTCCCAAGAAATTTATGATTTTCAAAAACTATAATATCAGGTTGTCAATCATCATTAACTCGAACATTGATCTGTGGTTCATCTTCTTCATAAAATCACAATTTTCTCGATAATCAAACCATCTTCCATAATCATTATGCTTCTATGCTCAGCCCCCAAATCATCTTGTAGACCAGCCAAAATCTTTTCCTTGTCAGACTTTTTATACATTCTTAAATATAACTTTACATCTTCCTTGACGTTATCCCCTCTCGTGATGTTTGATCATAAATTATGTCTCTTCCCAACGTACGGTTACTATGTCCTCCCCCACTTCTCTTATATCATCCTCGTGCTCTCAACCGCAATACCCTTAAATCCACCGATTGACTCCACGCATCGGTTACGAAAAGTAATGACCATTGATCTTGAAACATCGTGTATTTCCCTCCACTTTTCAAGAAACCTCTTTCTCCTGTCTTCATTCTTTATATTTATTCATCAACTGTCATCTGTTCTCATCCATACTATGTCCGCGCTTTCTCCGAGAATATTAAATATATCCATCCGCCATTTTCTATCACTCTTCTTCAAGTTTCCTTCTAAGTTTCATCTTGTAAATTTTCCTCCTCTTTCCTTCCTGTCTCAACTATGGATCTTGCAACCATCCCTTCGGCACCCAATACTTCGCACAGGCCCACTATGCCTCCAAGTACCAAACGACCGATGAATATCTCAGGTACTCCTTCCGGTAAGAATCCTACGGATTGGAAACCCTCTCCTTATGCTCATGACGAAGTTATCGTTGCTTATACACCTGTGGACATGTCCAAGGAGAAGAAAGACCCGAAATATGCTGGTCCAGAGTGGTATCCTACCAAGATAAAGAAGTCTCATCTATCATCTTACTTAGAAGATTACTACTTTCCTTCCAATGCCAAAATATGGGTTCACGGACCTTCTGACCGTCCATATACTGTTGATCCCGGAGTTATCACTATCTATCTTGACCACCTTGAATATGGCTTTAGAATCCCTTTAATCCCGATAGTCCAGTCCCTGTTGGATTACTATCATGTTTGCCCTTCTCAGCTCACTCCAAATAATTGGAGGTTAGTACACTGCTTTTTTGCCTTTATTCTTAGAATGAAGTGCCTTCCTTCTGTTGAACTTTTTAGAAACTACTATACTTTGAAAGTATCCCGCAAATGCGGATCCATTCATTTTGCAAGAAGAACATGCATTGCAAATGAACTGGGTAGAGAGTCCCAGATTTTCATTGACTCTTCCATCCCTCATGATAACAAGTAGTGGCGAGAGAAATTTTTTTTCTGTGCCATTCCAAATCCAAATTTCTGCTCCTATTGGTGTTTGCATTCCTTGAACTCTCTTTTTCCTCTGAACAAGCATCCTGAACTCAATGAGTATGATCGAGAGACCTGGGGTTTAATTTCTACTGGAACTCCGATCGATGCGGCTAACCTGAAAACTGACGCAAGCCTAGCAAACCACGGTCTTTTCCCAAGTAAAGGACAATAATATTGATATACTTTTTCCTTCTTCCTTTTTCTTTCTTTCTTTTTACAAAACCTTATATTCACTCCATGTATATACATATATAGGAACTATTGCTCACCAAATTCTCAGCGTCGGTGAACTTCAATGTGCAGCTCGTTAAAATTGTTGCCAGTGACACTCCTGTTGTTAAGAAAAGAACTTCTAGAACCTCCAATACGTTAAGATGTAGACTCTGGTCTATAGGTCCTGCCTCTAGTCAGGGGTTATCTGGCTCCAAGAAAAAGAAGAAGAAAGAATCTGACTCTGCTCCCGTTGAAGTCCCCATTGAAAAAAGTAATGCTCAAGAAGAAGCCCCCACAGCCATTGAAAACATTGTTGAAGAAGCCATAGAACATACACTCCTCCCTGCATCAGCCGAATTACCCCATGACACTTCTATTCTCCCAAAAGAGATGGTTAAGAATGAAGGTCAAGGTAAGGAAATTCCTGATTATTCTTTTGATCATCTAAAGAAAATTGCTGAAGATATACTCGCTCATGCTGTAGGTGAAATTATTGAACAGATTGCTGATCAATTTTTTGATGAGAATGCTGTTGTGCCCAATCCTCCTTTGGAAACTATTGTTGGAGAGAATATTTCAGAAAATATGCCTCAGAATGAAAATATTGTTGTGAATGATCCCCCCCCGTTTTTGTTTTGCCTTTACCAAATCTTGCTGTGAATAATGCCATTTGTGACATTAACATAGCTCCCGTTCCTGAAGAAAATGTCCAGAACATCCTACCACATGAAGAAGTCTTTGAAGTTGTCCCCCAAGAAATTAATGTTGCACCCCAAGAAGTTAATGTGCTAGCTGATCCCCAAGTTGGTCTTGAGGACCAGGAGAACATTGTAGCTGAAAACTTTGATATGCAGGTTGATTCAAATGATGCAGCTGCGAATGTGGGTCCTCATAATATGATCAAGGTTACCAATCTCCAACCAATTCCTGATTAGCCAGATGATACTCAGAGTGTTGCTGACTCGGGAAATCACTTTAACCCAGAGTGGCTCTTGAAAGAAAACCATACTACTAGCCATAACTGGGAGGCTGCTAGAGAATGGGGAACAAAGGGCAGGATTCCTCGTGATAAGAGAGAAACAGCCCGTATGTCTGACCCTGATCTTTACTCACATGGATGGGGGTAAGAAACAAATTTCTATCTCTCTTACTAAAACTAACTTACTATTGATCTCCTTTACTTATTCTATTTGCTCTTTATTGATTAACCTACAAATGTTTTTAAGCTGCTTTCAATGCTTTTTCTGAAGTACTAGAAAGAGAAAAAGTTCTGTCTCGGAAAATGACAGGCTTGATTAAAAGAAATTTTGAACTGATCAATGAGGTACAAGAACTCATAAAAAGTTTGAACTCTTCAGAGAGAAATTGACAGCTGCTGAATTCAGAGAGATAGATTTGATCAATGACATAGACGATTTACAAACTGATTACCAACTCTGCTCTGATCTATGCACTAACTTGCAGGAAGAGGCTTCTGTTAAGGAGTGCTGTTTTGAAACACAAAGATGAGCTTCTCCAGCTCGAAATGTTAAAGAATGATGCTCTGGAAAGGGCTAAAATGCTACTATTGAGAGAGAAGATCTCAAAGAAAAATTAGCCAGAGCCTTTGCCTGGTCAAAAGATGTTGAGAGAGAGAAAAACGAACTCCTAGAAAAGTTTGAAAGGACTAAGAAATTGAATGCAGACTTGGAGTTGGCTCATGAATATCATCATAAATTCTTTAACTCAGTTTTGCAAGAAAAATCTGTTTTGGAATATCAGAATGATAGTTTGGGATCGAGACTTCGTGAGGTTGCTGCAGAAAGAGAAAATGTCAGGGTTTCTTTAAGTTTGATTTCTCAGGAAAAAGAAAATCTAAATGTTCTTTTGGATGAGACTCTGAAGGACAAAACTTCTATTGTAAAATCCAGCTTTTACCTAACCTTGACCCGACCCGAAAATTGTTGTGTTTGTAGGTCCGAAGACCCGAAGTGGTGGTAGAAGGGACTTGTGGACCCTAATAGTTGATGACGTGGTGTCGAAACTCCATTCTATGGACATTGATGATGTTGCTCCTTCCTTGAGTACATTATCAGTGTTAAGTTAGAATTTGCGCATTGATGAAGAGTGAGATAATTGAGATATCGAACGGACTCCTGTGCACAATTCGAAGGTATTCCCCAAAATTAGACTTCTTGAGTGAAATATAGGAGAAAACCCCATGCAATTTGACCTTGTATAGCCCTCCAAGTCCACACCTAAAGTTGCTGGACTATTCTGAAAAATTCTGCAGAAACATGTTTTGGTCGATACTATTAGTCGAAACCATCGACCCAATGTATCGCCCAATAGTGTTGCTGAATCCGAATTAAAGATTCTGTAGAATATTCCCTACTCTATTTATTCCATCATCGTGTTTTGAACGCTATTCTAATCACTGAGGCACCTGAGAACGTGGATGAGACTCCCAAGAACTCCTCCTTGGTAATGGTGAAGCATCTTCCCCACTAATCATTGCCAACCACTCACTTTGACCCTCTTACTCTACTCTCAAGGTATGACTCTCTCTCCTAGTCTCTTTCTCACTCATCTTTATTCTCATTTTTACTGTTTGGACCATGGCCAAGGTGCTGCAACCTTGTAAACACCTTGCCATGAGTCTTCTATACGTCATGCATTGATGTTCTACCCAATCTTGCTATGATTTACTTACCTCTTGACCATTAACTATGCATTTCCATGATTTTTTGCTTACCAACTTACTTTATTTACCAAAGCTGAGATGAAGCCTATGATTAACCTAATCTATACCTTGCATATGACTTCAATATTGCTCCTAAGTTATTCCCTACCTAATCCACTATGTTTTCCCCCAATTTGTATTAAGTAATAACCAATGCCATGATTTCCAACTCTTGAACTTGATATGCCAATTTGGGGATTTCTAATTTGACCATTGGATGATGTTAATTCTTTGATAATTAGGGTCTCTATAGTGTGTTTAGACTATTCCCCAAGTTTCGTATCAATCCGAGACCCGAAACACCAACTTTGAGCCAAAACCCAACTTGCTGTCCGAGACTCTTTGGATCGATACTTGTTGGTCGATACCATCGACCCAATGTATCGACCAACAGAGTTGTTGTCTGCAACTTTTGCCTAGTTTTGATTCGTTCGATCTCTGATTGTTCTGATTTCTTCTCTAATCTTTCATATATGTTTGTTTAGGGTTTTAGACTAATTGGGCCACTTGCTTGTGATCTTGGACCATCTTCTTCTCCAACTCAAGGTAAGGATAGTTATCGCTACAATCACTTAAGATGTGTGACTTTGACTTAATATTCCTAACATAGTGAACATAGTCTCTATCTCATGTTTTTACCATTTTAGACATGCTACATATGTCTTATAACAGTAGCATTGTGTTTACATTTGTTTTATTACAATGCCTTATTATGTTTATCAATTTCAATATATGATGAATTATGTCAATGTTATGAATAGAATGTTTACTATGATGTTGTATCTTGTGAATTGATATGATGAACTTGGGCATGTGATTGCTTAAGTATAATTTGGGATTGAGGAGTACCAGTATGGGATGTTCTCCGAAGATGTCCATCGACGCTTTCCCGGGTTATTGGATGACATACATAGGACTTGTCTAGTGGTGTTTGGCTAGGATGTCCCTATCATATCAGACCCAATTCGGAAGAGCATTGAGACCGAACGACCCATGGTAGTACTGTGGATTTGTGGGCTCTCAAAACCGGTAACCACTCCGTGAGAGGACACAAATTGCATTGCGGATACCTGAAAGGGACCATTTATTGGTAGGGTTGCAAATGGCTAGACTTGGGCTCATGGGCACTCTAGACCGGTGAAATGATCCATGAGGGGACGTGAGAGCTTCCCGTCTACTATTTTTGGATGACCAATTGGGTTGATGAGTCCGGTGGGTAATATCCGTGACTCTAGTGTGAAGGATACCGGAAAGGATCCTGAGAGGGGAGGAATGGACGTATTTGGAACTGACATGATATGACTAAGTAGATGACCTGCATTGGGCTAGGCTATACCTTTACATGCGCCAATACTTAGACCAAATGGTGATGTGAGAGAGCGGTGACCGAAACACCAACCATGGATTTGTCCGAGAGGGATGCAGGACCCAATTCCCCCCGATGATGAGTGACTGAGACTACCTAAAGAAGTATGGTGCTACTGCTTAAAGCATGCCTACCATAGATGACCAGCATACTTAGGGTTAGAATCATATTACATCATATGTCTCATATCATCTGCATCATTTTATGGTTATCATGTGGATTATATGTTGTGGAATAACTACCTTGCTGAGTTCTGTTGAACTCATTCCTTTTTCTGTTGCAATGTTTTGTTAGACTACTCTACAGGTGATTATTTTGATGGTATGTTCCCCGAGGCGGACCCAGATACCCCATACTACTATCCGGAGGCTAGCTACAATGAAGACTTCGGTGATGGTACCGAAGAAGATCCTTCGGCGTATCAAGGTTAGCCCTTGGATAGTTTGGGAGCAGCCATGTTGGATCTCTATGGTCTTCACTTTTGAAGAGAACTTATTTATTGTGGAGGAGACTTATGCATAGCTGCCCACCCCCTTTCTTTTGTGCATGTTAAACTTGGTGGAATTGTAATAACTTTCGATTTATCCTTATAACTTGAGACTTGTAATTAACTAGTTTTGACCTCACTTTCCGCTTGGTTGAAGGAGTGGATTCCGCCCATTGCCTTCTTAATTTTATCTGATAAGATATTTATTTCCGCACTCTGATTATCTTTGGTATCTCATTTCCGAATTCTATTATTATTAATTGTTTAGTTTAATATTGATTGTTCATGATCGTGTTATCGTCGATGTGGATGGTGTGGTCCTTGGACTATGGATCTTCGGGGCTGTGGATCACATCCCGGGTATGCCAGAGAGGGTACCGGCTGGGTGGATGTGACAAAGTGGTATCAGAGCCCACAGTTCAGTAAGACCCTAACCACAGAAGCGATGATGGAACATTCCGAGTTACAGATCAAAAGGTAACTCAAGTACTCTTAGAGATGAATAATAGATAACCGGGATTAGTAACTAAATAAATGAAACTTAACTGGTTATGGAATAAGCACAAAAATATAAGCAAAACAACAAGTTCTCATTAATCACATAATGAATTTTTACAATTCTGAGAGAAAGTACATCTGAAAAGCATAAAAAGGAAATTCCTAGTGCTATCTATCTAGGTGATCTGCTCCGACGATCTGTCTGACCTCTCCTCGATCTGAACTCATCCTCGAGTCGTGCAAACCTCTCATCTAGAGTGCGCATGTATGACTCTATCCTCCCTTGTCCAACCTCTAAAGCCTCCTATCGAGCCTCGATCCTCTCGAGTATGGAATGAATCGAAGATTGATGAGAAGCCGCACCTAGAGTCTCAGAAGTCCGGTGAGATGAACCCCCAACCTCAAATAATCGTGGAGTAGGAATCTCCTCATCCGTGTGTCCTCTAAGTCCACCAAGAAGTACTGGAAGATGCGTGTCAGGACTCGACGAAAAGCTAAGTTCCTGACCCCGGGGGACTCAACTCGATCTATCATGACATGCTGCATGATGTGAGCCAAGTCTATCTGCACTCCAGTGTAAATGTTGTAGATGACTAATGCCTCCATAATCATCACCCTACTGTGATGCCCTACCTTCGGAAGGATATTTCGCCCGACGAAGCAAGCGATAACTCGAGCCAATGGCCACATAGAAGTGCCACTCCTGGGCATATAGCAGTCCTCATCATCCCACAGAGTCATGCATACCTCGTGTGTCTCGTATGGAAGAAGAGCCTCTAAAATGTCCGTGCGAGGGGGAATCCACCAAAGGAAATTTTGTACGGACGGCACCCCCAAGATCGTAGCCATCTCATTGGTGGTGAATGTGATCTCGATGCCTCTGACCACCGAGTAGATGACAACCCGAGGACCGTCTCGCGGGTCATCCTCGAATCGGTAGGTCAGGTTACTGTAGAAGTACCTAACGAGCTCTAGATAGACCGGAAATGGCGTGGTGTACAAAGGTAGCCAGCCCATCGCCTCTAATCTCTCCCTGGATGCGAAGGTCTCTAGCTCATCCAAGACTACCAACCGCCCGTACTCGATCGGTATGTCGTAGAAGTAGCGCTCATACAGGAACTCTGCCTGAGGTGAAATGAAGAGGTCCTCCTCGGTAACCTCCTGCCATGGAGCGTGCCCTCGACCTTTGTCAGCTCTCCGTCCTTCTCTGGGCATGACGAATCTGTTGAGACAAAAAAGATTTCATTTTGATTAGTCCCTGTGTGCAATTGTTAGATGAAGGGCATTTTTTCGTAAATTTTTCAAAAAATTTGAATTTTTGTGAAACTGCGACTCAAACATACTAGCATGTGCATAAGACTTGGATAAACATGCTGGGATGGCTTGTTTGGTGAAAATCTACCATTTTAGCCCCGTAGAAGAGAAATTCAGCAAGAAGAAAGAAGAAAAATCCCTCTTTGGGCTAGATTTGTGATTTTTCAAAAAATGGATTTTCGGCAAACCGAGTGTGGGAACACCTTCCCCATGGTAAATTAGTCATGTGGGACTTGGTTTCATGTCAAAATTCAATTTGGTTTAAAAATGGGACAAGTGTTTGCAAAGTTGGAAAATTTTGAAATGAATAGTGATTTTGGAACCAAAGTGTGAAATCTTGTGTTCTATGCTTGGTTTTGTTTGTAAACTAATGGGAACATGTTTCTAAATATCCCTAGGCATGATTCTAACCATTAGCAACAAGCATTTTGCATTTTTGAAGAAAAATCATATCATGGTATTTGAAAATGCAAGAAAAGGGAAGAAGAATGGAAGCAAGAATCACATAATCTTAAATAGAGGCTTAGGAGGCAGATGAGGCGGAGTATTCCCGAGACTAGACTTAAATAGAGTAGCCACGATTTAAATTTCAAAAACAGAATCAATTGGCCGATTGATTGGTCGAGTCGACCAATGAGTCGACCAATCAGAACAACAACTTCAAAATAGGGAATTGAAGGCTCAGATCAAATCCAAACATCAAGGAGTTTTGCACACACCTAAAATAAACATGGCACTACTATACTTGAAGTACTTATAATAGTCATATACTGTAGGAAATACCATAAAGAAGGTAAATCTACTAAGTCTCTAACATAGAAGCAAGAATCACATAATCTATGTAGTTATGGTAACAACCGTCCTTACCTTAAGTCGCGATGATGATAATCCAATAATCTCAAAAGAATGATCCAAAGATAGTAATAAGACCCTAGACAAACATAAATGAAAGGTTAGAAAAGAAATCGGGAAAATCGGAGGTCGAATGGATCAAAACGGAGCAAGGTTGCTGTCAGCAACAAGTTTGGTCGATGGTATCGACCAAAATTGTCTTCGGGGCTGCATAATGGGTTTTGGGGATTTTGGTCCGAAATGGGTCTTCCGGGGCTCGGATCGATCTGAAACTTGGAGGGATGATTCATAACAATGTAAGAACACTACCTAGCAAGTATTATCACAATCCAATGGTCCAAATGAAAACCCCCAAATTGAGGTCCTATGTTCTAAAGACAAGAATCCTAGCATTCATGAGAAATTGATGTAATTGAAAGGGAAGCTAGAGAATTAGTTGGGGAATAGGTTAGGAACTTGATTACAATCATTTGCAAGGCAGAGATTAAACTAGTCATACTCCACATCTCAGTTTAGTATAAGAAATCAAGTTGTTAAGCAAGGAATCATGGTAATGTATATGTAAGGATCAAGATGCAAGTGAGGCATAACAAGAATGAAGGGAAAAGCAAGTATAAATGGGAAGAGACGTTCATGGCAAGGTGTTTGCAAGGTTGCAGCACCTTGGCCATGGTCTCATCAATAAAAGAAGAAGGGAAGTGAGTAGAATAGAGAGCAAGAGAGAGAATAATACCTTGGAAGATGATAGTTGGAGAAAAGAGACAATGATTCTTGTAGAAGATCATCACCCAAGCTAAGGAGGAGCCTAAGAGGAGCCTTTCCACGTTCTCAGATGTTGAAATGAGTAAAATATCGTTCTAGGTTTGAGGTTTCACTTAAATAGAGGAAGGAATATCCAAAAAGCATCTTTTTCTCGATTCTGGGTAACTTTGGTCGATGGTCTTGGTTGATGGCATCGACCAAAAGGATCGACCAAAACAGTAACCAGGTTTCAGCAGAAAATCCAGAAATAGTTCAGCAACTTCGAACAGGGATTCGGAGGGCTATACGGGGTCAAATTCAGTGAGGTTTTCTCCTACAAGTCAAACAAGAAGTCTAGTTTCCATAAATACTTTTGTATCAAGCATGGGAGTTCATTAGGTCCACCAACTAATCTCACCTTCTTCGATGCGCAAGCAGGATTTGCCAGACATAGTTCAGCAACTTCGGACAGGGATTTGGAGGGCTATATGGGGTCAAATTGAGTGGGGCTTTCTCCTACAAGTCCATCAAGAAGTCTAGTTTTTGGAAATATAATCAGATTGAGCGTAGGAGTTCATTTGGTATTTCAACTAATTCACCCCTCTTCGGTGCGCAGATTCAAAACTAACACTGACAATGCTCTAAAGTGAGGGGCATCATTGTCAATGTCTATGGGCTTGGGTTCCGACACCAAATTATCAACCAAAGGGTCTACAAGTCTCTTTTCCCCCACTTTGGGTCTTCGGACCTATAAACATAACAGAGTTTGGACCGGGTCAAGGTTAGGATAAGGCCAAATATTACAGGTCTACCCTAAAGGAAAGGTCTGGCATGACTTTTTAAGGCTTTCAAAGATAATAACACTGAAATCAAGGTCCAACATTAAGGTCTAATATCAAACAAGTCTTTCTTCACCCAAAACAAATAGGGTGTCCTGGTTAGGTTTGGGCTGGATGTCACAATATTAGTAGAAGATATAGTGTTCAACTCCGAACCTATGGAGATTGACGATGATGTCCCATATTTGAAGGCAGTGTTGGATTTAGAAAAGAGACTACGCCTTGATAAAGAGAAGATTGGTTGATGACCATAGAGCTTGGTTAATTATGATTTGAAGCCATTTTTCCATGCTAGGTTGTAGTTTATGTGTTTAAAGTTTCGTTTGATTCAGAGTAGTGAAAGGCCCTCAAATCCTTGTTTCAGACTAAGTTGACAGTCTGGGTCAACTGCCTGGGTCAACTGGGCCAGCCTACCCAGCCAATCGACCCAAGGTTGCTAAACTCGAGCAGAATCTTCTATTTAGGTTATCTTGCTATATATACCTCATAACTTCATGATTTTAGTATCCCTAGCCTCCAAAACACTTAGAGAACGAAGGGAACTCATCTCCAAGCCTCCAAAAGTGTTGAAGAAGACCAAACCTTGCAAACTTACAAGTTCTCTCTCTTGTTCTTCAATCAAAGGTTAGTAATCTTACTTCTATGATATTGATTTATTCTTTCCATGATCTTTCTCTTCTCTAATTTGAGATCATCAAGAAGATGTTGCATCGTTGCAATTGTATCTTCTACAATCTCCATTCATTCTCATACTATGATCATCATAATCAATTCTTACCATGATTCTTATGTTTTCTACATGCATTTATGATCATATTCTTATTTTGATTTCTTCTAGCATTATAGATGCCTCTCCGTGATTATTCATACCTCTGATTTACTATATTCATGTACTAGAATGAGATCTCATCATCTCTAATTCATCTCTTTCATTCATAGAATGTTTTCAATGAAAACCATCATTTTTACCAAAATAGAAAGTATGATTTCAAATTAGTAAGTAATGGTCTTAATCGTTGTTTGATGTCTAAAATATGCTTTTTAGTCTTAGACTACTGTGTTAGACATTCTCTCCAAGTTTCGTAGCATTCCGGATTGTATAGAATAGGTTTCAGATCAAAATACTGTTTTTGGACTTGGATTACTCTCTGGGGCAAATTGCCGGGTCAACTGAACCGTTCGACCTCCGATTTTATCCGTTCGACCTCCGATTTTCCTAATTTCTCCTCTAATCTTTCATTTATGTTTGTCTAGGGTCTATATACCATCCTTGGATCATTCTCTTGTGCCCTTTGGATTAGCTTCACATCGACTCAAGGTAAGGATGGTTATCGCCATATAACATAGACTATGTGATTATTACATTGATGTTGACAACATAGTAGGCTTAGCTTATTGGTTGTATTTGGACATCATATGACTGCTGTAGGTACTTTATGACAGTAGTATCATGTTTATATACTCTTTCTTATCATGATTATTATTTTTTGTCAATTTCATATATGATTGATCATGTGATGTTATGACTTATCTTTCGATATGATGAAGTATCATGTATGTCTGATATGGTGAAATTGAGAATGTGATTGGATAAGTATGATTTGGGATTGGTGAATGTCCTTTTGACATTTCTATCCTTGGACATCAAAGGAAACAATATGGGATGTTCTCTGAAGATGCACATCGATGCTTTCCTGGATTATTGGATGTCATATATAGAACTTGTCTAGATTTGTTGGCTAGGACATCCTTGTTGTATTAGACCCGAATTGGAAGGGCATTGAGACCGAACGACCTGTGGTAGTAATGTGGGTTTACGGGCGCTCAAGACCGGTAACAAACCCGTGAGAGGACATAGATCACATTACGGGATACTCATTGAGGCCATTTATTGGTAGGGTTGCAAATATCTAGACTTGGGCTCACGGGTGCTCAAGACCGGTAACCAACCCGTGAGAGGACGAGAGAGCTTCTCGTTTACAATTTGTGGATGACCAATAGGGTTGATGAGTCCGTAGTCCGAGCTGGTTGGTGCCATAGGATACGTGACTCTAGTGTGAAGGATATTGAACCGAGTTGGTTGTAGCCATAGGGGAAGTATCTGGATCTGACATGATACGACTAAGTAGATGACTTGTATTGGGCTAGGCTTTACCATGACATGCGCCAATACTTATACCAATGGTAATGTGAGAGACTGATGACTTAAACCCCAGCCATGGATTGTCCCAAGGGATGCAGGACCCAATTACCACCGGAGAACCCAAGATACCGAGATGATTGAGGGAAGAGTGATTTGAGACCCACCTAGAGAAGTATGGTGCTATCACATAAAGCATGTCTACCATAGAGACTAGCATATGTAGAGTTAGAATCATATTTGCATCATCTGTTTCATATCATCTTGCATCATGTTATGTTTTGTATCATGTAACTTATGCATTATGGAATAACTGCCTTGTTGAGTTCTCTCGAACTCATTCCTTTCTGTACAATTGTTTTGTTAGATTACTCTACAGGTGTTGAAGAATCTGATGGCCCCTTCATCGAGACAGACCCTGATGCCTTATACTACTCTCAAGGTCTTGGCTACTATGAAGATCACATTGAAGATCCCGAGGGTGGTTACACTCCGTAGCAGGATAAGCTCGACCTTAGTGTGGGAGAGGCCGTGTTTGGTCTCCTATGTTTATACTTATTAGGATATCTTATATAAGATGGAGGATACCTTAGTTTAGACTTTTATACTGTTATCTCTTTGAAACTTGGATTTGTAATCTTAACTTTAACTGATCTACATTCCGCTGTTACCGAGTGAGTGATTTCCGCTCACTCTCTCTCTCTCTTTTGAATTATATGTATACATTTGTATATTTTATTCCGCACTCTGATTATCTTGTTCTTATCTTATTCATGATTTCATTTATTATATGCTTTGACCTTGATTATATTATTGTTCATGATTGTGTTATCACGTATGTGGGAGGCATGGTTGCTTGATACTTGATCATAGGGATTGTGGATCACATACCCGGGTATGCCAAGTACGGTACCGGCTGGGTGGATGTGACAATTTATTCAATATCATAAAGTGATAAAGTATATTGAAACAACACATACAGCAGGTATTCAATAGTATAACAATGACTTATACAACTACAACAAGTTACATGATTAAGGAACAACGCAAGAAACAACTAATTAATCATATAGCATGTCATTGCATATAAACAAGAAAGTGTGTCCTTACCTGTAATTATGTAAAAGCTTACTAGAATGCAATCAAACCTCAATCACAAGACTTTTAGTAAACTCAGAGAACACCTAAGCATAAGGTTACAAGAATATTTAAGGACATGAGTTAAATCAAAGCAAAAACCGAACTCACATAGCCACTGTGACCCATCCGGTCGCTTGGGTCAAGCGACCACCACAAGCGACCGCCCCTATTATAGATAGTTTTCAAAGTCCGAAATTTTGACTTTTGATCATCCAATTCCAATCCATTTTCGGGATGATTTATGTGAAACCCAGCCCTAACCTTGACCCGGAAACCTTGTTATTTGTAGGTCCAGTGACCCGAAGTAAAGTAAGAAGTCAGCTTTGGGCCATCCCAGTGGAGGACTTGGTGTCTGGCTTTGAATCCATGAGAGTTGATGATGAGGTTCTATTTATGGAAACTGAATCTTGATGAAGATCGGATTAGTTGATGGACTTGGAGTGCTCTCTATCATGGTTTGAAGGCATTTCTACCTATTAGGTAAGTCACTTGATATGTGTGCAAAACCCCTTTAGGATTGGATTTGATCTAGGTCTTCAATTCCCTGTTTAGGAGTTGCTGAACTGATTGGTCGACTGATTGGTCGACTGGACCAGTCGACCAATCCACTCGACCAATGGGTTCTGTCTTTGGCAATTAGGTCTTGCTTGCTCTATTTAAGTCCAATCTCGAGTCTACTTCGTATTTTCTGCCTCCAAACTCTTTGGAACGAACCAAAGACCTCTGCAAGTCATCTCCCTTGCATCCTTGGTGTTTATTTTGACGGATCTTCGTCAAAACTCTTCTTCTTGCATCAAAGGTATGTCTACACTCTCATCTTCTCCTCCATCTCTGTTTTTCTTTCCTTTTTGAGTTGAGACAGTAGAGGAGATGCTGCATTCTCTGTTGCAAACATCTCTGGACTTGTCTCTCATGATCTTCCTAAGGATTAATGGCTAATGCAATGATCTTAACCATGATCATTGCAAGCTTTTGAAGGAATCATGATCAAATCATGATCTTGTCTTTGTTCATCTTTTGATTTGAATTCTGATCTTCTTAGATCTACTATACTGATCATGTTAGTAGTCAATTGCTGTGTTTCTTTACATGATCCATGATCTATCAATCTCTAGTTGTTTCTCTTCTACCATACCATGCTTTCTTCATGAATCATGATAGTTACATCTATGGTAGGTTTTGTTTCGTTATTTAGATTTATGCTCTTAGGTCTATTTTCTTGAAGATCTAAGTGTGCCTTCCATGATATCCATATCTGAATCAATGATTCATTCTCCTATTGTTCTTGTCTATGATTTCTATCTTGAATTCTTCAAGAACCATGATTGATCTAATTATGGTAACTTTTTGTTTCCTAATTTGTGACTTGAAGACTTGTTTTGATTAGTGTTTTGAGGTCCTCTATATGTTAGGATACTACTAATGTAGTTTACCCCTTGTTTAGTACCCTTTTGAACCACCAAATTCGGATCTTATATCTTAAAACTCTGATTTTGTAGGCTACTGTTTTCATTGGTCGACTGGGGCAGTAGACCAATCCAATCGACCAATGAGTACAGCAACTCCAGAATTGGTCTATTTTGGATGTTTTGGTATCTTTTCTGTTAGGGATCTTTCCTAATATGTTGTATACACTTGTTTAGGACCTTCTTCTCAAGTTTGTCAAGATCTTACTTGATTTCTTAGGATTCCTTTGCAAGTTATAAAAGGTAAGGATGGTTACTTCTTTAACAACATAAATTGCATATCTTAGTTTCTATATTTGAATCTTGTTAAGTTATTTCATTAATTAGATTCTTATAATGTTATACTACTGTGGTACTGTCTTGATATCAGTAGCATTACTTATTTATATTGAATTGACTCATGTATGATTTACTTACCAGTTATATACAAGTTGATTGTAATTATTGATTTCTTTCCATATATGAAGTTACCATATATGTGATGTTATGAATTGATGCTTGTGTATGCTTAAGTATGGTTTGGAAAGGAGAGGTGTCCTTTTGACACTTCTGTCCTTGGACTACTACGGGAATATTATGGGATGTTTCCGGAGATGCCCTCTGGACACCTTCCTAAACTGTTGGATGACATATTTAGGACTGTCTAGTAGTGTTTGGCTAGGATGTCCCATTATGTCAGACCCTAATCGGAGGGGTATTGAGACCGAACGACCCGTGGTAGCAATGGGGATTCATGGGCGCTCAAGACCGGTAACCAACCCGTGAGAGGATAGGAATCACATTGTGGGGGCCATTTATTGGTAGGGTTGCATATGGATAGACTTGGGCTCACGGGCGCTCAAGACCGGTAACCAACCCGTGAGAGGACGTGAGAGCTTCCCGTTTACCATATGTGGATAACCAATAGGGTTGATGAGTCCGTAGTCAGGGACTATGGGGACTCTAGTGTGAAGGATACCGGAAAGGATCGTCAGGGACGAGGAATGGACGTATCTGGATCTGACTTGATATAACTAAGTAGAAGACTTGCATTTGGCTAGGCTTAACCCTGACATGCGCCGGTACTTAGACCAATGGTTATGTGAGAGAGTGGTGACCTATACCCCCAGCCATGGAATGTCCCGAGGGATGCCGGACCCATTACCAACTGATGATGAGTGAATGAGACTTTCCTAAAGAAGTACGGTGCTATGACTTAAAGCATGTCTGCCAATAGAGACCAGCATATATAGAGTTAGATTCATACATTCATTGTTTGTCTCATACCATATTGCATCTATGTTTGTTTTGTAATCCTGCCATTTATGTTATTATGGATTTAATCGCCTTTACCGAGTTTCTTTGAAACTCATTCCTTTATTGTACAATGTTTTTTAGACTATTCTACAGGGTTTGAATATCATGACTGCTCGTACGAAGAAGCGCAAGGAGAAGAGGCATATCTCCAGGAAGGTGATTGCGGTTACGACAATTACACTGAAGATCCCGCGAGTGGTTATGCTCCGTACGATGCTTAGTCCGACCATAGAGTGGAAGCTCCCTTGTGCCATTTATGAGATTTATACTTATAGGGATATTGTCTATAAGATTGAGAACAATTTAGTTACCTATTGTACCTGCTATTGGGATTAGATTCTATCCTGTTTATTCTCTTTTTGAACTACTTTTCCGCTGGTTGTAGAGTGGGATTTCGCCTCACTTTACTTATCTGATTTAGATACTCTGATTATATTTAGTACTCTGATTTATATATGATTCATTCTTTCCTTATTTGGATCTATGGTTTATCTTTCGCACATCGATTATTATTGTTCATGATTATGTTATTGTTTATGTGGGAGGTTGATTACTCGATACCTGATCTTCGGGCTGTGGATCACACTCTCAGGTATGCCAGTTAGGGTACCGACTGGGAGGATGTGACAATTTAAGTCTGAATTTCATTCTTAATAAGTATGTAACAAAGGAGAAAATCAATAACCCAAAATTATAAAGATTCACTACCCAATTTATCTCCCTTGATTAGATCCATCCTTTATTTGAATGCAGGGATTCGTTCTCGAATAGGATCTCCTCAAAATCATTGATTAGTGAATAGAACCAATCACAATTAGGTTACCCCAACATAAAAGAGATGGATCTAATCCATTCCAAAAGATCAGGGAAGAGAATGGAGTGAATGGAGATTCACTTACCTTTACCAAATTTGCGAAACAGACAGGGGAATGGATCCACTTCACAGTTCACGCTTCTCTCACCTTCCAGAGACATGCCTTCGCCTCCTGGCCATCCATAGCAGCAATCCCGAATATAATTGTGAAACCCAGCCCTATCCTAACCCTGACCCGAATCCTTTGATGTTTGTAGGTCCGAAGACTCGGAGTGGTGGAAGAAGAGACTTGTGGGCCCTCGTAGTTGAAGACTTGGTGTATGAGTTAGAGCCCATGGACATTGACAGTGATGCCCCTTACTTGGATGCATTTTCAGTGTTCAGTGAGAAACTACACCTAGAAGAGGGGAAGCTTAGTTGAAGTACTTGATGGACTTCCGATCTTGTTTCGAAGGTATTTCTCTAATCTAGACTTGTTAATTGACTTGTAGGAGAAAACCCAACTCAATTCAAATCAAGCTAGCCCTTCAATTCCCTGGATCAAGTTTGTTGTACTAGCTTGGTCAATTGATTGGTCGACTGGGCCAATCGACCAAGCCAGTCGACCAAAGGATGCCCAAATCCGAGAAAAAGATGCTTTTTGAATATTCTCTTCCCTACTTAAGGGAGCCTCGTGTTTGAACCCTATTTCACATTCCTAGCTTGCTGAGAACGAGGGGAGAGCTTCCCAAAGCATTTCCTTGGTAGTGGTGAAGGTTATTCCATTCAAATCATTGTCAATCATTGCCTCTTGTCTCCTATTGCATCTACAAGGTATGATTCCTCATCCTCACTCTCTATTCTACTCTTTTCTTTTCTTTTCTTGCTGTTGTAACCTTGGAGTTTATGCTGCAACCTTGCAACCATCACTTCAAGTGTTCTCTCTTGCTTAATCCATGATCTTATTCCAATTCTACCTATGCTATGCTATCATATTGATTCTTGCATATGCTTTGCTATGATTCTCTTCTTAACTTCTTGCATTCTTGTCCTAAGCTGAAGTATGAAGTGTGCTAAGTCTATGTTCTATGCTAGCATATGATCCCAATCCATCTCTTATCAATTCCCCTAGCTAATTCCTTCATTTCCATTGCAATTTCAATTGATTTCAATTCATGCTATGATTCTTGTATTTAGAACATAGGGTTTCAATTTGGGGATTCCTAATTAGACCATTAGATTATGTTAATTACTTGTTAGATGGTGTTCTTATATTGTTACAATGAATCCCTCCAAGTTTCGGATCGATCCGAGCCCTGGAAGATCGATTTCGGGCAAAAAATCACTATTCAGCCCCGACACTATTCACTTGGTCGACTGGGTCAGTTGACCAAGTCAGTCAACCAATCAGTTTCTGAATTGCATACGTTGCCGATTTGATTCGTTCAACCTCCGATTTTCCTGATTTCTTTTCTAATCTTTCATTTATGTTTGTCTAGGATCTTAATACCATCTTTGGATCATTCTCTTGTGACCTTTGGATTATCATCATCGCGGCTTAAGGTAAGGATGGTTATACCCATATGACATAGACTATGTGATTACTACACTGATGTTGGCAACTTAGTAGGCTTAGCTTATTGGTTGTATCTGGACGTCATATGACTATTGTAGCTACTTTGTGACAATAGTATCATGTTTAATTCCTCTTGTTTATCATGTCTATTCATTCTTGTTATTTACTTATACACTTGATCGTGTAATGTTATGACGTATCTTTTAATATGATGATGTATCATGGATGTATGATATGATGAAACTGAGAATGTGATTGGGTAAGTATGATTCGGGATTGGGGAATGTCCTTTTGACATTTCTGTCCTTGGACATCAGAGGGAATAGTACGGGATGTTCTCCGAAGATGCCCATCGATGCTTTCCCATATTATTGGATGACATACATAGGACTTGTCCCCGTTGTATCAGACCCGAATCGGAAGGGCATTGAGACCGAACGACTTGTGGTAGTAGTGTGGTTTGATGGGCGCTCAAGACCGGTAACCAACCCATTAGAGGACATAAATCACATTGCGGATACATGAAAGGGGTCATTCATTGGTAGGGTTGCAAATAGCTAGAGTTGGGCTCATTAGCACTCGAGACCGGTGGGTTATATCCATGAGAGGACGTGAGAGCTTCCCTTCTACTATTTGTGGGTGACCAATAGGGTTGGCGAGTCCAGTGAGTAATATCTGTGACTCTAGCGTGAAGGATACCGGAAAAGGATCCCAGGATGGGAGGAATGGACGTATCTAGATCTGAAATGCATTGGGCTAGGCTTTACCTTGACATGCGCCACTACTTAGACCATTGGTGATGTGAGAGAGCGGTGAACGAAACCCCAGCCATGGATTGTCGGAGAGGGATGCAGGACCCATTACCAACCGGTACTGAGTGATTGAGACTTACCCAGAGAAGTATGGTTCTATGACTTAAAGCATGTCTACTATAGAGACTAGCATATGTAGAGTTAGAATCATACTTGCATCATGTGTTTCATATCATTTTGCATCATGTTATGATTTGTATCATATGGCTTATGTATTTATGGAATAACTGCCTTGTTGAGTTCTTTTGAACTCATTCCTTTTTGTGCAATTGTTTTGTTAGATTTCTCTGTAGGTATCGAAGAAGATGATGGCTCCTACCTCGAGATGGACCAGGATTCCTCATACTACTCTGAAGGTCTTGGCCACTATGAAGGTCACGGTGAAGATACTGAGTGTGGTTACCCTCCGTACCAAGTTTAGCCCGACCTTGTGGGAAAGGCCATGTTTAGTCTCCTATGTGTATACCTATAAGGATATCTTGTATAAGGAGACCTTAGCTTAGGCCTTTATACTATTATTTTTGGAACATGGATCTGTAATTATACCTTTCTTTGATTTACATTCCACTGCCACTGAGGGAGTGATTTCTGCTCACTCTCTCTCCTTTTGGATTATATGTATACTTTGGTACCTTTTAATTCCGCGCTCTGATTATCTTGCTTTTATCTTGTTTATGAATCCTTTTATTATATGCTTTTACGTTGAGTATTATTGTTCATGATTGTGTTATCGTGTATGTGGGAGGCATGGTTGCTCAATACTTGATCCTTGGGACTGTGGATCACATACCCGGGTATGCTTGGTAGGGTACCGGCTGGGTGGATGTGACAATAATAATGAGTAATTAGGGCGAGGTTTGCTATTTATAGAGGATAGGGGGAAATTAGGGCAAAGTCCCGCAAGCAGACCATGGCGGTCGCTTGGGGCAGTTGATTGGGCCAATCAACTGCCCCAAGCGACCACCCCTAGTACTTTTCAGTACATGGGAGCTTTGCTCAAGGGGTTGATTCCCAACTCCAACCTAACCCTAAACAACACATGGAGGAGGTCTTACCTTCATTCCGGACACCTTCAAACACCTCTTGACCTTGGCTAGAACTCCACTTTCCCAGCAAGGCAAGTTCTTCATCAAGAGAATCTAGATCCATGGATTCAGGGTATGGATCATAGACTTCAATCTGGATACTCCACAACTTAATCTGACTTGACCTTTGGATTATTGGACTTGCAATATGGATTCTGAGTTAGAAATACGGGGGTTGTTACAATTATGACCTCTGGCACCAAAAGGTGCAATATCTCCTAGAAGAGCAGGACATACTAGAAACCATAAACCAGACCATGTCCCCACCTGAGGAAGGTACCACTACACAGCATCGTAGGGACCTTGAGCTTTACAATGCCTGGAAGAGGAAAGACCGAGTAGCTAGGATTACTATCCTAAGCTCCATGAGGGATGACCTGATGCTTTGTTTTGAGAAGCATAGGACTGCAAAGTCTTTGTGGGAGGCAATGAAGTTCCAATATGGAGGGACTTCAACCACAAGAGGCTGCCAGCTCGGACTCACTTTTGATGGTTATAAGATGCACCAGGGTCACACCATGAGGCAGCACATAACCATCATGTCCAACATGATAAGTGAGTTGAGCGCATGTGAGTGCCAAAAGACTGATAAGGAGCAAGTCTCTACAGTCATCACATCATTGCCTAAGACTTGGGAGCATATGAAGATCTTCTTGACTCATGCTGATGATGTCAAGACTTTTGATCAAGCTACCAAGCACCTTGAGCTAGAGGAGGATCGGATGTTGGCTAATGCCCCTCCCACTGAAGTACTTGCTGCTGAAGCTAGCACTAGTAAGGGTGCAGGCTCTAAGTGCAAGAGGGACAAAGCTCAACCTCAGCAGTCCAGGCAAAGTAGCAGAGGTGGGAATAGAAACAAGAGTGGCCCCAAGCATTCAAGGGGGACTAATGCTGGTCATTTTGCTCGTGATTGCACTGAGCAAAAGGTATGTACTATGTGTTATACCTCATCTTGTTATGTAACAAGTTCTACTATTGTGAAACCCAGCCCTAACCTTGACCCGAAAACCCTGTTGTTTGTAGGTCCGAAGACCCGAAGTAAAGGAAGAAGCCAACTATGGGCCATCTTAGTGGAAGACATGGTGTTTGATCCATAACCCATGGAAGTTGATGATGGTGTATACTTGGAAGCTTGTTCAGAATTGGAAAAGAAACTGCACCTTGTTGAAGTTGAGATTAGTTGATGGACTTGAAGTATAGTTAGACATGATTTGAAGGCATTTCTCTATACTAGGTAAGTCATATGTTGTGTTGGGAGAAGCTCATTGGGTTTGGACTTGATTTGGACCTTTAATTCCCTATTTTGGCCTTGCTTGACTTGCTTGGTCGATGGGTGGACGATTGGGCCAATCGACCAACATGGATAGAATCTACGAAAGATCATCTGTTAGGTCTGTTGGTGCTCTATATAATAGAAGTACGTGTTTCTTAGCCTCCTTTGTTTCTAAAACCCTCAGAGAACATGTGAAGACTCTCTTAAAGCCTCTCCTTGGTGTTTGTGAAGAACTTTCCAAGACTTCAAGCTTTTCATCTCTTATTCTTCAATCAAAGGTTAGTAATCTCTCTTGTATGGTGTTAATCTACTCTTACTATGATTTATTCCTTGTGTTAGAATTATGAAGAAGATGTTGCATCCTTGCAACCATCTCTTCTACATTCTCCATTCATTCTTAAGGTTTTGTGATCTTCATATTGATCTTAGCCATGATCTTTGTGAATTCTTCATGAAGCCATGATCATCCTTTCAATTTGATTTCTCTAGCATGTTAGATCTGTTTTGCATGATAGTTTCATGTATGATCTTCTGAATATCTTCTACTAGAATGAGGTACTATCATCTCTATCTTTTCCCTTGAGTTCATAGCATGTTTTCATCGAAAACTAGGAATTTTACCAAATTAGAAAGTCATGTTTCCAAATTAGTAAGTAGTGTTTTTGATCATTGTTAGTGTCTAATATATGCTATTTTAGTGTTAGATTATTGTTTTAGAGGTTTCCTCCAAGTTTCATAGTGTTTTGAATCTTGTAGAATGAGTTTCAGATAAAAAATCAGAATTCTGTTGCATACTGTTCAGGTGGTCGATTGCTTGGTCGACTGGACCAAGCTACCACCCAATCGACCAAGCAAGACAGTAGCTGTGTTCTTCGTCCGATTTGATTCGTTCGATCTTCGATCTTTTAGGCCTCTTTCCTAATGATGTATCTATGCTTGTTTAAGGTTTATTTGCTAAGTTTGGAACCATTCACTTTGATCTTTGGATATTCATCGAAGCTATTTAAGGTAAGGACAGTTGTTTCCATAATTACATAGATTATGTGAATCTTAGTTTCTATTTTGGGAATTTCTTAGATTCACTACCATAATTGTATTTTTATTATTATTGTATTATTGATGTAAGTACTCCAAGTACAGTAGTAACATGTTCATGTATTCTTTTGATTATGAATACTTACTCTTGTCATTTACATATGCGATTGATCATGTTTATATGCATCTTTCTATATGATGAGATATCGGTTGTGTATGTTATGACTGAATTGAGAATGTGATTGAATAGGTATGATTTGGGATTGGGAAGTGTCCTTTTGACATTTCTATCCCTGGACATTAGTGGGAATAGTATGGGATATTTCCGATGGTGCCCTTCGACACTTTCTTGGATTATTGATTGTCATACCTAGGGCTTGTCTACCGGTGTTTGGCTAGGAATACCCCGTTATATCAAACCCAATTCGGAAGGGTATTGAGACCGAATGACCCGTGGTAGCAATGGGGATTTGTGGCAGCTCAAAAGCGGTAACCAACCCATGAGAGGACATGAATCACATTGTGGTTACTCGTGAGAGGCCATTTATTGGTAGGGTTGCAAACAGTGGACTTGGGCTCATGGGCGTTCAAGACCGGTAACCAATCCGTGAGAGGACATGAGAGCTTCTCGACTATTATTTGTGGATGACCAATAGGGTTGATGAGTCTGTAGTCCGAGACTATGCTAACTCTAGTGAAAAGGATACCGGAAAGGATCACCTAGGGCGAGGAATGGACGTATCTGGACCTGAGTTGATAACTAAGTAGATGACTTGCATTTGGCTAGGTTTTACCTTGACATGCGCCAATACTTAAACCAAACGGTGATGTGAGAGAGCGGTGACCTAAACCCCAGACATGGAATGTCCCGAGGGATCCGAACCCATTACCAACCGATGTTGAGTGATTGAGACCTTCCCAAAGAAGTATGGTGCTATGACTTAAAGCATGTCTACCTATAGAGACCATCATATATAGAGTTAGATTCATACTAGCATTGTCTGTTTCATATCATATTGCGTCATGCTACGTTTTGCAATCATGTTATTTATGTTGTTGTGGAATAACTTGCCTTGCTGAGTTCTTTTGAACTCACTCCTTTTTGTGCAAATATCTTTTATTAGATTATTCTACAGGTGTTGAGTATTATGACGGCTGGTATGAGGAAGCACAAGGTGAAGAAGCATACTTCACTCAAGGTGTTGGCGGTTACGAAGATCTCAGTGATGATCCCTCGTGTGATCATGCTACGTACCATGATTAGCCCAACCGTGGAGTGGAAGCGGCCGTGCTTGATTTCTGAAGTTTATACTTATAAAGATGTTCTTTATAAAGTAAAAGACACTGTAGTTTAGTTTGATTATTTCTTTCCTTACTTTCTTTTGGAAACAGTTGTAATCCTCTTCTTAACTTTTGAACTACATTCCGCTGTAACTGTGGAGTGAGATTCCGCCTCACTCTACCCTTTTTGATTATATACATATTTGGTATCATTTTCCAGACTCTGATTATATTTTCATTCTCTTTTTTGATCTTGATCTTTTGTTTATATTATTACACATTGATTATGTTATTGTACATGTGGGAGGATGATTTCCTCGATAGTTGTTCTTCGGGGTTGTGGATCACATACTCGGGTATGCCATGTGAAATCCAGCCCTTTCCTAACCCTAACCCTGACCTTGACCCGAAAACCCGGTTGTTTGTAGGTCCGAACACCCGGTGTAAAGGAAGAAGCCAACTATGGGCCATCTCAGTGGAAGACATGGTGTTTAACCTAGAACCCATGGAAATTGATGATGGAGTTCCATACTTGGAAGTCTCTGCTGATCTAGAAAGGAAGCTGCAGTTTGTTGAAGATGAGTCAAGTTGATGGACTTAAAGTATAGTTGGACATGATTCGAAAGCATTTTTCTATACTAGGTAAGTCATATGTTGTGTTGGAAGAAGCCCATGAGGTTTGGGCTTGAGTTGGGCCTCCAATTCCCTACTTGGGCCTTGCTGACCAGCTTGGTCGACTGGTTGGTCGATTGGGCCAATCGACCAACAGGTCCAGTAATCTGAGAAAATCCTTTGTTTAGGGTTTTTCACTTTCTATTTAAGTAAACTTCGTGTTTCTTAGTATCCTCTGCCTCCAAAACTCTCTAAGAATGTGGGAAGACACTTTTAAAGCTCCCTTTGGTGATTTCGAAGGATCTTTGCGAGATTTGAAGCTCCTCATCTTCGATCTATCAATCCAAGGTTAGTGATCCCTTCTGTGTTGTGAATTATTCTTCTAGGATCTTATTCTTCCTTGAGATTGGGAAGTAGATGCTACATCTTTGCAACCATCTCTTCCATGATCTCCTTCTATTTTTAAGGGTTTATGATCATCATAGTGACCTTAACCCTAACCCTGATAAACTCTTCTAGAAACCCTAATTCTCCCTTTTTTATTCACTTTCTTAACATGATTGGATCTAATTTTCATGATGGAATTGTGAATGACTTCTGATTATCTTCTAGAATTATATCTAATCTCCTTTAATCTTTCCCATGGATTCATAGTATACTTTTCATCGAATTCTAGGGTTTTCAACCAATTGGGGAAATAATGATTTCGAATTGGAAGGTAGTGTTTTTAATCATTGTTAATGCCTAATCTATACTCCTTTAGTGTTAGAATGTTGTTCTGAAGGTTCCCTCCAAGTTTCGTTGAGTTTCGAATCTCGTAGATTGAGTTTCGGATCAAAATCCATTGTTTTGCTTCGTACTAACTCAGTTGGTTGACTGGTTGGTCGACTGGGTCAGTAGACCATCCAATCGACCAATCAAGTCAGTAGCTCTGTTTTTTGCTCAGTTTGATTCGTTTTCTCTCCAATCTTTTAGGCTTCCATCCTAATGTTGTATCTATGATTGTCTAGGGTTTATTTGCTAGGTTTGGAACCTCTCTCTTTGATCTTTGGATAATCTTCAACGCTATTTAAGGTAAGGGCAGTTATCTCCATAATGACATAGATTGCGTGTGTGAAATCCAGCCCAAACCTAGCCAGGACACCCTATCTATTTTGGATGAAGAAAGGTTATTTTAATGTTACATCTTGAAGTTGGACCTTGATTTCAGTGTTCCGTCTCCTTCTTCTCTCTTTTCTTCTTCTTACTGTTCTATCTTGATGTTTTGATTGTGGAGAAGGTGTTACACTACTATAACTACCTATTCTCTAATCTCCTTATGTCTTAGAGTGAACTCCCAATCACTCTATGCATTCCTTGAAACCACATGGTGAATCTCCTCAATTCTTCATTGATTTTGATTGAATTTTGGACAGCATGACCATTCTACTGTAGCTTCTATTCTAATTAATGTTTATCATGCTTGATCTTAGCCTTTGCTGCTGTTCCAATGTATTTCATCTCCTTGAATCAATTCCCCTTTCTTTCTAGCCATTTTAGCCTTCTATGTTGACCATTGATATAAGCATTCTAGTAAGTTTCTATTTTTGATTCCTCTCATTCTAGGATTAGTATTCTTTTGATTTTCTATTTAGTTATTCTTGCCTCTGATATGTTCTTGATATTTCATTAGAGAGAAGCCTTGTTCTCTCTAATTCTTCCCTTGAATCCATGGTGAGTTTGCTATGAGAACCATGTTGTTTCCAATTTAGAAACTCATGTTCCAAATTATAAAATACTGATTTTTGGACCATGGATGATGCCCAATTCATGCTAGATAGTCTTATTAGGTTTGTGTGAAGTTCCCTTTCGAATTTCGGATCAATCGGACTTCAAACGAAGAAGTTATGACCAAAACAGTGCAATTTGTACCTTGCTGTCTCCATTGGTCGATTGATTGGTCGACTGGGCCAGTAGACCAATCCAATCGACCAATGAGATCTGTTTTCTAGATTTAGGTCTTTCTTGCTCTATTTAAGTCCAATCTCGGGATTAGTTCGTCTCCTCTGCCTCCTAAGCCTCTGGAACAAGTTAGAACTCCATTCTAATCAATTTCCTTGCATCCTTGGTTGATCTCTCGCAAGAACTCAAGTAATCTTCTTCCTCTTGCATCAAAGGTATGTCTACACTCTCTTCTTCTTCTCCATCTCTGTTTTTCTTTCCTTTTTGGGCTGAGACAGTAGAGAAGATGCTGCATTCTCTATTGCAAACATCTCTCTACTCATCCCTCATGATCTTCCTAAGGATTAATGGCTAATGCAATGTTCTTAATCATGATCATTGCAAGCTTTTGATGGAATCATGATCTAAATCATGATCTTGTCTTTGTTCATCTTTTGATTCAAATTCTGATCTTCTTAGATCTGTTTTATTGATCATATTAGTAGTCAATCGCTGTGTTTTCTTTACAAGAGTTGTAACCTATCAATCTCTAGTTCTTTCTTCTTGATCATACCATGCTTTCTCCAAGAACCATGACTAATAAATTTATGGTAAGTTTTGTTGCCTTATTTAGATTCATGTTCTTCAGTCTTAGATCTATTTTTCTTGAAGATCTATGCATGCTTTTCATGATTTCTTTATCACAATCAATGATCCATCATCCTATCGATCTTGTCCATGATTTTTACTATGAATTCTTCAAGAACCATGATTGATCTAATTATGGTAACTTTTGTTTCCTAATTTGTAACTTGAAGACTTGATTTGATTAGTGTTTTGAAGTCCTCTATATACTAGGATACTGTCATAGTAGTTTCCCCCTTGTTTGGTACCCTTTTGAACCACCAAATTCGGTTCTTTATTCTTAAAACTCAGATTTTGTAGGCCACTTTGTCTCGTTGGTCACTGATTGGTCGATCGAGACAATAGACCAATCCAATCGACCAATGAGTACAGCAACTCCAGATTTGGTCTGTTTTGGATGTTTTGATATCTTTCCTTCTAGGTTTCTTTCCTAATATGATATATATACTTGTTTAGGACCTTCTTGCCAAGTTTGGGAAGTTTCTCCTTGATCCTTGGAGATTCTCTTCAAGTTATATAAGGTAAGGATGGTTATTTCCTTAATTACATAGATAGCATGAATCTAGTTTCTATATTTGAATATCATTGATTTGTTTCCTTAATTAGATTCTTACAATGATATACTACTGTTGCATAATCTTGATTACAGTAGCATTACTTGTTTATGTTAATTGATTCATGTATGATTTACTTACCAATTATATACAAGTTGATTGTAATTATTGATTTCTTTCCATATATGAAGTTACCATATATGTGATGTTATGAATTGATGCTTGTGTATGCTTAAGTATGGTTTGGAAAGGAGAGGTGTCCTTTTGACACTTCTGTCCTTGGACTACTACGGGAATATTATGGGATGTTTCCGGAGATGCCCTCTAGACACCTTCCTAAACTGTTGGATGACATATTTAGGACTGTCTAGTAGTGTTTGGCTAGGATGTCCCGTTATGTCAGACCCTAATCGGAGGGGTATTGAGACCGAACGACCCGTGGTAGCAATGGGGATTCATGGGCGCTCAAGACCGGTAACCAACCCGTGAGAGGACAGGAATCACATTGTGGGGGCCATTTATTGGAGGGTTGCATATGGATAGACTTGGGCTCACGGGCGCTTAAGACCGGTAACCAACCCGTGAGAGGACGTGAGAGCTTCCCGTTTACCATATGTGGATAACCAATAGGGTTGATGAGTCCGTAGTCGGGGACTATGAGGACTCTAGTGTGAAGGATACCGGAAAGGATCGTCGGGGACGAGGAATGGACGTATCTGGATCGACTTGATGTAACTAAGTAGAAGACTTGCATTTGGCTAGGCTTTACCCTGACATGCGCCGGTACTTAGACCAATGGTGATGTGAGAGAGTGGTGACCTATACCCCCAGCCATGGAATGTCCCGAGGGATGCCGGACCCATTACCAACTGATGATGAGTGAATGAGACTTTCCTAAAGAAGTACGGTGCTATGACTTAAAGCATGTCTGCCAATAGAGACCAGCATACATAGAGTTAGATTCATACATTCATTGTTTGTCTCATACCATATTGAATTTATGTTTGTTCTGAAATCCTGCCATTTATGTTATTATGGATTTAACTGCCTTACTGGGTTTCTTTCGAAACTCACTCCTTTTGTACCATATCTTTTGTTAGACTTCTCTGCAGGTTTGAAATATGATGACGGTCCATATAAGGAAGGGCAAGGTGAAGAAGATGAAGACTGAAGATGAAGAAGAGCAGACTGAAGATGTGGATTAGATTTCTCTTGTTTCTTCTAGACTTATCTTTTACTTTACTTGTATTAGCTTAGAGCTTTACTTAGATTTCGATCTACCTTCCGCATATGTTGTGGAGTATATTTCCGCTATACTCTACAGTTGTCTTTTGATTTGGTATCATGTTTTCGCACTCTAATATTCTATAGTGATCCTTCTGAGATGCTTTATAAATTACTTGAACATTATGATTTGTTCTTGCTTTTGATTATGTTATTGTGCGAAATGGATATGATCGTTCCTAAACTTGATCTTTAGGGCTGTGGATCACACTCTCGGGTATGCCAGTTAGGGTACCGGCTGGGAGGATGTGACAGCGTGTATGTTAGTTTCTGATTTCGGAAACTCTTAGATTCACTACTGATATTGTACTTTTTATTTACAATGTACTGCTGTAAGTACAGTAGCACTTTACTTATGTTTTATCTTTCATTATTCAAGTATATTTATGCATGCTTATTCATGTATGTTGTTTACTGAATGGATCATGCTTTTACATATTCTTTCGTATGATGATATGTCGGTTATGTATGATGTGACTGATCTAAGAATGTGTTTGAATAGGTATGATTTGGGATTGGGAAGTGTCCTTTTGACATTTCTGTCCTTGGACATTAGTGGGAATAGTATGGGATATTTCCAATGGTGTCCCTTGACGCTTTCTCGGATTATTGGCTTTCATACCTAGGGATGTCTAGCTGTGTTTGGCTAGGATGTCCCCATTATATCAGACCTGATTCAGAAGGGTATTGAGACCGAACGACCTGTGGCAGCAATGGGGATTCATGGGTGCTCAAGACCGGTAACCAACCCGTGAGAGGACATCAATCACATTGTGGGGGCCATTTATTAGTAGGGTTGCAAATAGTAGACTTGGGCTCATGGGTGCTCAAGACCAGTAACCAACCCATGAGGGGACATGAGAGCTTCCCGTCTGTTATTTATGGATGACCAGTAGGGTTGATGAGTCTGTAGTTAGGGACTATGCTGACTCTAGTGTGAAGGATACTGGAAAGGATCGCCAGGGGCGAGGAATGGACGTATCTGAATCTGAGTTGATATGACTGAGTAGATGACATGCATTGGGCTAGGCTTTACCCTGACATGCACCAGTAATTAGACCAATGGTGATGTGAGAGAGTGGTGACCCAACCCCCAGCCATGGAATGTCCTGAGGGATGCTGGACCCACTACCAAACGGCGTTATGAGATGAGACATTCCTAAAGAAGTGCAGTGCTATGACTTTAAGCATGTCTGCCTATAGAGACCAGCATACATAGAGTTTAGATCATACATACATTGTCTGTTTCATATTGCATTGCATCTTGTTATGTGCTGCAGCATGTTATTTATGTTGTTGTGATTTAACTTGCCTTACTAAGTTCATTCAAAATCACTCCTTTTTGTGCAACCTGTTTTGTTAGATTCCTCTATAGGTACTGATTACTATGAAGGCCAATATGAATAAGCACCAATTGAAGAAGCGTACTACACGCAAAGTGCTGGCTACAATGAAGATCACATTGATGATCCCACGTTTGGTCACGTTGCGTACTACGATTAGACCTAATGTGGAGTGGGAACGTCTGAGTTGGATTGATGAAGTACATTATTATGAAGATGTTATCTATAGAGTAGAAGACTCTTAGTTTAGTTGATTTCTATTTCTTTACTTTCTTTAAGAACAGTTGTATTTCTTTTAGATTGACGTGCTACATTTCCGCTGTAACTGTGGAGTGAGATTCCGCCTCACTCTACTCCTTTTTTATGTTTACATCTAGTATCATTTTTCCGCACTCTGATTATATTGTCATTCTTTTCCTTATTTGGATCTCTTATTTATAATATTATACATTGATTATATCTGTTCATGATTATGTTATTGCTTATGTGGGAGGATGATTTCCTCGATACTTGATCTTCGAGGCTATGGATCACACACTCAGGTATGCCAGATAGAGTACCGGCTGGGTGGATGTGACAAAGTGGTATCAGAGCCCAAAGTTCAAGGAAATCCTAACCACAGAAAACAATAACAGAACATTCCTGAGTCATAGATCCAAAAATGACTCAATTATTCTTAGAAGTGAATAATAGAATACTTGGACTAGAAACTTGATTAATGAAGCATAATTGGTGACTTGAATTATACACAATAATTATGACTTAATAAATATCATTAATGTAATAAAAGAAAGTGCATAATACACAATAACAAAGTGAACTTCATTAATTTTAAGAAAAGTTTACAACAATTACATATGATAAAGCATAAAGGGAAATTCTAAGTACAATCTATCTAGGTGATCTCCTCTGATCTTTGAATGCTCTGAAGTCCTCGGCCATCTAAGTAAGCTGAGACTCTATACGCTCCTGCTGTGACTCCATAGTACTGTACATCTGCTCCTGTCTGACCTCCATCCTCTCTAGTATGGAAGTCATCGATCTCATCTGTGCATCTAGATCCGAACTCTCTGGAACTGAGTGTGAAGGACCTCCAATCTCAAAATGTGATGATTTGGGAATCTCATGATGCTTTGGATCAGCCTCATGCATCTCGGTGTCATCCTCTGCCTGATCATCAGAATCTCTACCAGCATCACCCTCATCTGCTGGAACCTCATCCTTATCCTCCTCAGTATCATCATCATCCTCACCCTCTAGACCTGGAGATCTCAAAGTCTGAGTAAGTCGCATCTGTTTGGTAGTCCTCGTCCCAATCGTATACCCCAGTGCTCCAATGACTAGCTTTGTATCCTCTAGACTCACCCCAAAGTGCTGGAAGACTAATGTCAATAATCTCCCAAAGCAAAGGTTCCTCATACTCGGATGCGCCACCAGATCTATCATGACATTCTAGATTATGTAGGACAAGTCGATCTGGAATCCCATGTAAATGGGGTATATGACTAAGGCCTCCATCACTGTGACCCTATGATGATGTCCGGCCTTCGGCATGATGTTTCAGCCCACAATGCGACCAATGATCCGAGCCAAATCCGTCATCTGCCCGTTGTTCCGTGGAAGGTAACACTGTAAGTCGCTCTAGAGAGTGGCACATATCTTATGAAGCTCATAAGGCAACAAGTAGCTGTCCACCTCAGCTCCTAAGGGTATCTATATGCACTAATGTGGATAATAAGGCACCTGGAGAATCTGTGCCAGTGTCCTCGTGAAGAACTAAATCTTTGTCTCCATGCTCTCAATGATTAGTCGGAAAGGACGGCCATGTCCTCTGGCCTCCTCGACAGATGTGAGGTTATTGAAGAACAACCTCACTAGCTCTGGGTATACGGGCAAGTCCGCCGTGAAAAGATGGGTCCACTCTAATGTGTCGAACCTCTACCAGATCCTGAACACCCGCAGCTCTCGTAAGTGGAGTAGTCGCCCGTACTCGATGCGACAATACTCGAAGAACGCCACGTACAGGAACTCTGCCTGCGGCATATCGAAATGTCAAGCCCTAGTACCTCCTCTCTCGGCTGAGAAGGAACTCGACCTCGGCCTCCTCTCTGCATGGTGTAAATGTCTGTGGAAAAGACAAAGCAAATTGCTTGTTAGAGTTGTTTTGAAAATTCAGCCAGAAGGGCATTTTCGTAATTTTTCTAAAATTTTCAAATTTGGGGAAATGCAAATTGAACATACTAGCATGTGCATTACTTGGAATAGCATGTTAAGATGTTTTATGTGAAGAAAATCCGTCGAAATCTTTGTCTAAAGTCAAAAATTCAGCAAGAAGGAATTTCGGGATTTTGAATTTAGGTCAAAATGGATTTTTGAAAATTCTGAAATTGATGGAATCAAACTACATGTACACATCCACAACATCATTTGAAGCATGTAGAAATTAATTTCGTGCGAAAACTCCAAGCGGTTTGTGAGAAATCAAAAATTTTCTAAAGTTTGGCAATTTCGATTGCGAAAGCGATGTGAAAGTGCAAGATTGTGTTAGAACTTGTTCCCTAAGCATGGAATTGTGTTAAAAACTCATGGAACATGTTTCTAAGCAATAGACATAAGCAACACATGATTTTGATGAAATGCAAGCATGAGAAGATGAATTTGAGAATGAGAATGAGTGTTTACCTTGTGTGATGATCTAAGTGTGATGTAGTGTTGTTGTTGAAGCACCAAACTACTTGGAAAACACTTAGGAAGACCTTAGCACTTCTTCTCCAGAGCTCCCCCTCAAGTTTGCAAGGTTTGAAGTGAGTTTGGAATGAGATTTTGGTGCTTAAAAGCCTGATTTTCGCATGCTGCCAGGCTTGGTCGATTGATTGGTCGACTAGGCCAATCGACCAAGCAGTCGCCCAAAGGACCCAGTAGCTCCAATTTCTGATGAAATTTGGAAAATTATGATTTTTGTCCTATGATTGCATATTTGATGACTAAATGGAAGTATATAAGTATGATTTAAGATTTTCAATCATTTGGACTTGTGGATTTTGTCGAATCTTCGATTTTTGGTGTTTTTGACGTTTCAGTTTTTGCAGAATGGTTCTGTTAAGAAGTGGTCCTGGTGGATCAAGTAGCCACAGAGGTGGTGAGATACCTTTCGATGTTGAGATACCAATTGATGGTTCTGATCAGCAGACCAACACTGGTGATCAAGGTACTCATGACGTACCAGGTGCCCCGATCATCGGAAGTTTCCGTGATATTGCCAACATCATGGGCAATGTGATGCAACAACAAGCAAACCAGTTCAATCAGATATTGACGGGTTTCATGACTCTGCATAATGAGACTCGTGCTGGTGTTAATGGGAATCCTCATGCCGCAGTCCTGAATGCGGAAAGGTTAGCTGGAACTCCTCATACTCGTCTGATGGAGAGTTTCTTGAAGTTGCAAGTGCCTATCTTCACCGGAGTGTCCAAGGATACTTTGTTTCCAAACAAGTGGCTACAAGAGTTAGAAAAGGCTTTTCGTCATCTGTAGTGTTCTGAAGCTCATAAGATTTTGTTCGCTGAGAAGAAGCTTCAACACGAAGCTGACGTTTGGTGGAACTCTACTCGTCCTATCTTGGAAGCTTTGCATACTGGTGGACTGACTTGGGAAATTTTCAAGGAAGCATTTTGTAAGAACTATTTCCCTGAAGCAGTACAGGATGCTAAGGAAGCTAAGTTTATGGCTTTGATGCAAGGGTCACTGTTTGTGTTGGAATACCAACAGAAGTTGAAAGAGCTCCACTTCTTTGCTCCTGGTTCTTTGATGCCTGATCGTGCTAAAGCAAAGAAATTCTTTAAAGGATTGCGACATGCAATCAGAGCATATCTCACAGTTCAGCCTATTGAAAGCTATGCTCAAGTGGTTCAGAATTCGAAAAAGTTGGAAGAGACTGAAAAGAAAAATGCTCGTGTGCAAAGACCTTGGCAGTCAAGGAATCCTAGATTAGTTGACCATACTAAGCGGCATTTTATTAGACCTGCACCTTACCCTACTCCTGCTTTCCAGCCTAGGAGTGTAGGTCAGAGTCCTGGATTTCAGCAAGCCAACCAGCATTTTCAGTATGGTGGGAATAGACAAGATGTGAATATTCCGAATGCCAAGCCTGTGAATGCAAATTCTAGACCTTTGGTTCAGAAGCCCCCAGCTACAACTATCCAGTTGGACTGAAGGACGTTGTTTGCTTTTTCTGTAAGCAGACCGGTCACTTTGCTCGTGCCTGTCCGAAGAGGCCAGTTCAACAGTCTGCTCTGGTAGTGAAGAGTGCTCATGCCCCTCCTTCCGAAAGAGTGTTCAGTATATCCGATACTGAACAAGATGCAAGTCATGATATGGTAACAGGTACATTGTTAGTCGCTTCTATACCTGCATTTGTTTTATTTGATACGGGTGCATCACATTCATTCATATCATCTGCATTCATTAAGAAGACTGACCTAACACCTAAGAATTTATCTAGTTGCTTATTGATTAGTACTGCTACTGGTTCTGCTATGAAACTAGATAAAGTGTTAGTTAAATGTCCTGTTGTGGTTGGTGAGAAGAACTTGGAAGCCAATTTAGTAATTCTCAATATGAAAGACTTTGATATCATTTTGGGAATCGACTCGGTAAGCTTGAAGGTTGAAGGAACCCATCAGGTCAATGAAAGGAACGTTGTTCAGATACTTCCGAATGCAGTCCCTCTGAAGATCTTGTGAAAGGTGTTCGGGCTTGCTAGGAACTGCAATCTTCTTCAGGCGTTCATTATCCAGGGCCTGAAGCTCGAGGCTTTCACCGAATGCGGTAGCAATATTTTTCTGCTTCTAGGCTTCGCGTTTGGTAGCAGCAGACGAACTGGCCGACAAGTCAAGTTCTTTTCTCAAAGAACTCATGGCCTCATCATTCTTCTCTTTTGATTCTTCGGCTGCTTCTTCAACCGGTCAACCTCAGAATTGGCCTTTGCCAAATTTTCTTCACAGGTCTGCAGCAAGGAGCCACTACGACCGACTCGGCTCAATGCCTCCATGTGTTGATAGAAGCTCAACACAGCATTCCTAGAAAGGCAGAAGAATTATCAAAAAATCCCAGGAGAGATCACAAAGCAAGTAGTAAAAACTCAAGAAAAGTAATACCTCGTGGAAAGACGAACCAGAGTGTCGTCTTGCAGAGAGTTCCATTCAGCAGCCTTCTTGTGGTCCTGCATGACTTGGTCTGTCTCTATCAATGACCACTAAGGGACGAAGATCTCCTCAGAATCCTTATTCTTCTTGGATTTTTTCGGGGCAAAAGCATCGACCGAGTCATGCTTCCTTTTGGTTAGAATGGGAGAGGGGGCCTTGACCTCTTCCACCATTGGTTTCTTCCCTCTCCCCGAAGCCTCAACCACTGGCTTCAGGTTTCTAATACCCTTGTAAGAAGGGTCTGGAGGAGGCATAGAAGCCACTTGTTCTGTAGTCAATGCTCTAGGAGACCGTTGCTCTGCAGTTACAAAGGCCTTGGCAGCCTTCACCCGAAGGTTTCTAGATTAATTCTTGGAGGCACTACAAAGAAAGATGAAAGTCAGAAAGTTGAAAAAACTCGCAGTACATTCAAGAAAATGAAACGTGGTAGTTAGAAAGCTCACGTTGAGCCAGCCCCCAGTATTGAAGAATGGAGTTGTATTCCATCTCATATCCATGTATCTCTTGATACCATGGAATCGACTTGATCTTCTTGACAACAGCTCTGTCTTCTTTGGATAGTTGAGGGACCCGGTTGCCCTCAGAGTATGAATTATACAGTTTCCAGGTGGTTGGGAAGTGAAGATCTGATTGAGGCACTCGGCAGAAAAAATACCGCTTGCGCCACCCTTTGTGATTGGAAGGGCAGGTTCCCCGACAAGAATGTTGCCCGACCAATCAAGCTCAACTTTGTTGCGCTTGGAAAGCACAACCTAACCAGGAGGATGAGAAAGAGAAAGAGCATGAAAATGTACAAAAAGAGGAAGAAGGTATGATGCCGAGTTCAAAACATAAACCCAAGAAGCCGACGATGAGACGCCATCTATTGGGAAGAAGCATTCCGGGACAAATGTCCCAATGATTTAGAACAGCAGAAAACAAAGTATCTATATACAGGGAAAATTCGCCAAGAAGGACCGAATCAACCCTCTCATCAGAAGTGGGAGCCCTAAGTTTGTACGAAAGTGGAAAGTCAAAGCGTTTGATGGCTAAAGGAAGGTTTTCCTCAGTAAAGGAGGAAGCAACAGAGCCAGGTCCATCAGTGGACTTGATAGGTTGTTTGGACTGCCCAGAAGATTCGGTAGTCACCCTCGGAGTCCTGGATGGTCCAGACTCAGGAAGGGCAGAAGAAGCCTCAGCATTTTCTTCTGCTTTTCTCTATTGGCTAACTTCTGCGAAGTCACGCCAGAAAGGAGTTAGGGTTTTCTTGTCGCTATCCGACTGCTCGGAGGGAATGGAGGCAAAGGCCTCATCACCAGTATCGCCCTTAATAGCGCTAAGTTCAGGAGGAATTTCAAAAGAAACCCTACTACCCTCCATTACTAAAAAGTCTGATTGTGGTTTCTAGCAAGAAAAAAGAAACCTTGAGACGAAAGTAAACTTTGCAAAGGAGTCAGTAGACTTACACTGAAGCAGAACGCTCGAGAGTGAGAAGATCGTTAGGGCGCGAAGAAGACGATGAGGTTTTAAAATTCCAGACAAAGAGAATGAAACCTACGAAGACAACGAACCACTTTTAAGCACTTGCACGAGTGTTTGAGGACGTGTACGATCGAGATGGGTTCAACATCAACGATCGAGATTTAGAGATGGTTCGAAAGTTTGAACTCACGAATCAAAAACAGGCATTCAGAAACCGTCATTTCGATTTCGTGAGCAACGATAGTTTCGGCTACAAGGAACGAGTGGCGTTACCCCCCACAAAAAGTGAGAATACTCACAATGCTCGAGGAAAAAATGACACAGCCGCATTAAATGTGATATGACATTTAATGGGTTGGGGATTATGCCAAACAATTGTTCGACAGAAAACCCAGTTAAAAACCAAGCCCTCGGGATCGTCCGAACGCTTGGTCTGGGGGGCTCGTGATATGGAGAAAATATAACCGAACCTGGTTCAATCTTGGTTCGATCCTCGACTCCGGTCGAGACGAAAAGAATCGACTCGCTTCCGAGCGAGCCAGGTCCAGGAGATAGCTTGCTGAGGAAGAAAACTAACTCAGTCACAAGCACGCCCTAATCCGCTACAATCGGAATAGGCTAATTCGACAAAGACACGGGTAGCAGCATTTGACGGCTGTCACTTATCGCTATTATATGGATAACTACCATATAACGATCGTATTATCAAAGGAGTCATCTACTAGTCCAACCTAGTACAGATCTATCACTCAATGGATCTATCTATTAAGATCCAACGACTATCCGAAGAAGGCTCAAATCCATCCAAAGAAGGAGATTCAAAGGTACACTCTATAAAAGACATCACCTACTCACAAGGTAGAAGGACTGATACAATCTGAATCATATTCTCATTATTCATTCCTTAGCTCTGTGCTCAAGCAGAGCCGTTTGCGATTAAGTTCATCAACTGACTTAGCCTTCGGAGGTGGACTCCCAATCCCAACGGTCGGGCCACATCTGACGTTCGTTTTTGCAGGTCATTTACAGGAAATCTGAGGGCTGAGCAGATTTTGGATGCATCAGTTTCATGTTTCAATGCTTCGGAAATACATAGAGAATCCGTAACACATACTACAGCAAGCACCCGAAGGACTTACTGCTGATCTTACCTATGATGAAGAGCCAGCCGAAATCCTAGATAAGGACAAACAATTGCGGAATCGCACAATCCCTTTGGCGAAGATTTGGTGGAACAACCATACCTCGGTTGTTTGTAGGTCCGAAGACCCGATGTAAAGGAAGAAGACAACTATGGGCCATCTCAGTGGAAGACATGGTGTTTAACCCAAAACCCATGGAAATTGATGATGGAGTTCCATACTTAGAAGTCTCTGCTGATCTAGAAAGGAAGCTGCAATTTGTTGAAGATGATTCAAGTTGATGGACTTAAAGTATAGTTTGACATGATTCGAAGGCATTTTTCTATACTAGGTGAGTCATATGTTGTGTTAGGAGAAGCCCATGAGTTTTGGACTTGAGTTAGGCCTCCAATTCCCTACTTGGGCGTTGCTGACCAGCTTTGTTGACTGGTTGGTCGATTGGGCCAATCGACCAAGCAATCGACCAACAGGTCCAGTAATCCGAAAAAATCCTCTGTTTAGGGTTTTTCACTTTCTATTTAAGTAAACTTCGTGTTTCTTAGTATCCTCTACCTCCAAAACTCTCTGAGAACGTGGGAAGACTCTTTTAAAGCTCTCTTTGGTGATTTCGAAGGATCTTTGTGAGATCTGAAGCTCCTCATATGCGATCTGTCAATCCAGGGTTAGTGATCCCTTCTGTGTTGAGAATTATTCTTCTAGGATCTTATTCTTCATTGAGATTGGGAAGTAGATGTTGCATCCTTGTAACCATCTCTTCCATGATCTCCTTCTATTCTTAAGGGTTTATGATCATCATAGTGACCTTAACCCTAACCCTGATAAACTCTTCTAGAAACCCTAATTCTCCCTTTTTGATTCACTTTCTTAACATGATTGGATCTAATTTTTAATGACTTCTAATTATCTTCTAGAATTAGATCTATTCTCCTTTAATCTTTCCCATGGATTCATAGTATATTTTTCATTGAATTCTAGGGTTTTCACCCAATTGGGGAAATCATGATTTCTAATTGGAAGGTAGTGTTTTTAATCATTGTTAATGCCTAGTCTATACTCCTTTAGTGTTAGAATACTGTTCTAAAGGTTCCCTCCAAGTTTCATTGAGTTTCGAATCTCATAGATTGAGTTTCGGATCAAAATCCATTGTTTTGCTTCATACTGACTCAATTGGTCGATTGGGTTAGTAGACCAACCAATCGACCAAGCAAGTAAGTAGCTCTATTTTTCACTCAGTTTGATTCGTTTGCTCTCCAATCTTTTAGGCTTCTTTCCTAATGTTGTATCTATGATTGTCTAGGGTTTATTTGCTAGGTTTGGTACCTCTCTCTTTGATCTTTGGATAATCATCAACGCTATTTAAGGTAAGGACAGTTACCTCCATAATGATATAGATTGCGTGTATGTTAGTTTCTAATTTTGGAAACTCTTAGATTCACTACTGATATTGTAATTTTTATTTATGATGTACTGCTGTAAGTACAGTAGCACTTAACTTATATTTTCTCTTTCATTATTCAAGTATATCTATCCATGCTTATTCATGTATGTTGTTTAATGAATGGATCATGCTTTTACATATTCTTTCATATGATGATATGTCGGTTATGTATGATGTAACTGATCTGAGAATGTGTTTGATAGGTTTGATTTGGGATTGGGAAGTGTCCTTTTGACATTTCTGTCCTTGGACATCAGTGACAATAGTATGGGATATTTCCAATGGTGCCCCTTGATGCTTTCCCAAATTATTGGCTTTCATACCTAGGGCTGTCTAGCAGTGTTTGGCTAGGATGTCCCCATTTATCAGACCCGATTCAGAAGGGTATTGAGACCGAACAACGACCCATGGCAGCAATGGGGATTCATGGGCGCTCAAGATGGTAACCAACCCGTGAGAGGACATGAATCACATTGTGGGGGCCATTTATTGGTAGGGTTGTAAATAGTAGACTTGGGCTCATGGGCGCTCAAGACCGGTAACCAACCAGTGAGGGGACATGAGAGCTTCCTGTCTATTATTTGTGGATGACCAATAGGGTTGATGAGTCCGTAGTCAGGGACTATGCTGACTCTAGTGTGAAGGATACCAGAAAGGATCGCCAGGGGCGAGGAATGGACGTATCTGAATCTGAGTTGATATGACTGAGTAGATGACATGCATTGGGCTAAGCTTTACCCTGACATGCACCGTTAGTTAGACCAATGGTGATGTGAGAGAGTGGTGACTTAACCCCCAGCCATGGAATGTCCTGAGGGATGCCGGACCCACTACCAAACGACGTTGTGAGATGAGACCTTCCTAAAGAAGTACGGTGCTATGACTTAAAGCATGTCTGCCTATAGAGACCAGCATACATAGAGTTTAGATGCATACATACATTGTCTGTTTCATATTGCATTGCATCTTGTTATGTTCTGTATCACGTTATTTATGTTGTTGTGATTTAACTTGCCTTAATGAGTTCATTCGAACTCACTCTTTTTTGTGCAACCTCTTGTGTTAGATTACTCTACAGGTACTGATTACTATGAAGGCCAATATGAAGAAGCACCAGTTGAAGAAGCGTACTACACGCAAAGTGCTGGCTACAATTTAGACAACATTGATGACCCACATTTGGTCACGTTGCATACTACGATTAGACCTAATGTGGAGTGGGAACGTCTGAGTTGGATTGATGAAGTCCATTATTATGAAGATGTTATTTATAGAGTAGAAGACTCTTAGTTTAGTTGATTTCTATTTCTTTACTTTCTTTAAGAACAGTTGTATTTCTTTTAGACTTACGTGCTACATTTCTGTTGTAACTGTGGAGTGAGATTCCGCCTCACTCTACTCCTTTTTTATGTTTACATCTAGTATTATTTTTCCACACTCGATTATACCTGTCATTCTTCTCCTTATTTGGATCTCTTATTTATAATATTATACATTATATATGTTTATTGCTTATGTGGGAGGATGACTTCCTCAATACTTGATCTTCGGGGTTGTGGATCACACACTTGAGTATGCCAGATAGGGTACCGGCTGGGTGGATGTGACAACCATGCTTGCTAAACTTAATCCTTTATGGATTGTTGATTCAGGTGCGACAGAACACACAACAAGGGAATGCTCGAGCTTCGTGGAATACCGTCATGTTCCAAGAGGAAGCAGGAGAATAACGATGGGGAACAACTCAAGTGTGGAGGTCATCGCATTGGCATGTGCAAATTAATTTTGTGAGGTGGCCGGATGCTGTTACTCCATGATGTGTTGTATTCTCCAGATATTAGGAGAAATCTTGTTTCTGTTATTTTTCTTATGAGACATGGTTTTAGAGTTGTATTTGAGAACAATTCTTTGATTTTGTATCTAGGTGATACAGTTTATGGTTATGGTTTTCTTTAGAATGGTTTTATTGTATTGGTCATAATTGATTATTCATTTAATTCTAATAGTGCTTTTGTTTGCAAAGATATTGTGTGTATTGATTCTAATTATATATGGCATACTAGACTAGGACATATTGGCTTAGATAGGATGAACAGGTTGGCAAGAGAAGGTCTCTTGGGCAAAGGTTCACTATCTAATTTTCCAACTTATGAGTCATGTCTAGCAGGAAAAGCAACTAGAAAACCATTTAGAAAGGCTTTGAGAGCCTCTCTTCCTCTAGAACTTATTCATTCAGATGTATGTGGACCCATGAATTTGCATACTAGAAAAGGACAGGCTTATTTCATCACATTTATACATGACTATATGTGGTATGGTCACATTTATCTAATTTCTCATAAGTCAAAAAAATCTAGAATGTTTTAAGAAGTTCATGAGCTTAGTTGATAATCAGTTAGATAAAATGATTAAAACTCTAAAACGGATAGAGGTAGAGAGTATCTCTCCGATATGTTCAAAGGGTTGTTTGATGAAAAGGGGATATCTAGGCAACTTACTATTCCAGGGACTCCATAAAAAAATGGGGTTGCTGAGAGGAATAGAACCTTGTTAGACATGGTGAGATCCATGATGATGCAGGCAAACCTACCCATTTCTTATTAGGGAGATGCTTTGCTGACTGCGGCCTATATCCTCAATAGAGTTCCAACCAAATCAATTCCTTCCACACCATATGAGTTGTGGACTAGAAGGTAGCCAGATTTGACTTACTTGCAGGCATGGGGATGTGCGGCATATATTCACTCTACATCTCACCAATATGGGAAGATTGGACTTAGAGGAAGAAAGTGTATCTTTGTAAGATATTCTGAACTCTCGAAGGGTCAGGTCTTCATTGGGCTAGATGAGAGTGAGCGGAAAACAGAACTCGAGTCTAGGGATGCAACATTTTTGGAAAATGATTTTCCATCTCTTGCAGGAGTTAGCAAAGAATCATCGGATTTCTTTGAGATACAAGATAGTGATCTTGTCAATCCAGGGATTCAGATTCTAGGTAATGAACCTGGGGTTCATCTAGAAGATCCTAGTGGAAGTGGGAGTGCAGATGTGATAGCAACCTTAGAGGGTGAGCAATCTGAAATGCACTTGCACTGTAGTGGGTGCGGGCTAGTTCATCGTCGACATTTCGACATAGAGGATGAAGCCTACATGGCAACTGTGAAACCCAGCCCTATCCTAACCCTGACCCTGACTTGGAACCCTTGATGTTTGTAGGTCCGAAGACCCGAAGTGGAAGAATGAGAGACTTGTGGGCCCTCTCAGTTGAAGATTTGGTGCTAGATTCTGAGCCCATGGACATTGACGGTGATGCTCCTTACTTGGATACATTGTCAGTGTTCAGTGAGAAACTGCACTTAGAAGAAGGGAAGCTTAGTTGAAGTACTTGATGCGCTTCCGGTCTTGTTTCGAAGGTATTTCTCTAATCTATACTTGTTGGTTGACTTGTAGGAGAAAACCCACCTCAATTTGGATCATTATAGCCCTTCAATTCCTTAATCAAGCTTGTTGTCACTACTTGGTTGACTAAATTGGTCGACTGGGTCAGTCGACCAAAGGATTCCCAAATCCAAGTAAAAGATGCTTTTTGGATATTCTCTTCTCTACTTAAGTGAGCCTCTTGTTTCCATTATCATCTACAAGGTATGATTCCTCTCTCTTGCTCTCTATCCTACTCTGTTCTCTTCTTCTTCTTGCTGTTGTAACCTTGAAGTTGGTGCTGCAACCTTGCAACCACCACTTCAAGTGTTAATTCATTGCTAATACATGATCTCATTCCATTTCTACCTATGCTATGCTCTCATTTTGATTCTTGCATATGCATTTCTTTGATTCTCTTCTTAGCATCTTGTATTCTTGTCCTAAACTGAAGTATGAAGCATGCTAAGTCTGATTTCTATGCTAGCATATGATCCTAATCTATTGTTTATCAATTCCCCTAGATAATTCCCTAACTCCCCTTGCAATTTCATTTGATTTCAATTGATGCTATGATTCTTGTATTTAGAACTTAGGGTTTCAATTTGGGGATTCCTAATGAGAGAGTGGTGACTGAAACCCTAGCCATGGATTGTCCGAGATGGATGCAGGACCCATTACAACTGGAGCCGAGTGATTTGAGACCTACCCAAAGAAGTATGGTGCTATGACTTAAAGCATGTCTACCATAGAGACTAGCATGTATAGAGTTAGAATCATATGTGCATCATCTGTTTCATATCATCTTGCATTATGTTATGTTTTGTATCATGTGACTTATGTATTATGGAATAACTACCGTGCTGAGTTCTTTCGAACTCATTACTTTATGTGCAATTGTTTTGTTAGATTACTCTGCAGGTATTGAAGAATCTGATGGCTCCCTCATCGAGACGAACCCGGATGCCTCATAATACTCTCAAGGTCTTGGCTACTATGAAGATCACATTGAAGATCCCATGGGTTGTTACCCTCCGTACCAGGATTAGCTCTACCTTAGTGTGGGAAAGGTCCTGTTTGGTCTCCTATGTTTATACCTATAAGGATATCTTGTATAAGACCAAGGAGACCTTAGTTTAGACTTTTATATTGTTATACTCTTTTTAAGATTTGGATTTGTAAACCTTAACCTTGATTTATCGACACTCCGCTGTCATCGAGGGAGTGATTTCCGCTCATTCTCTCTCTTTTGAATTATATGTATACTTTGGTATCTTTTATTCTGCACTCTGATTATCTTGTTCTTATCTTATTCATGATTTCATTTATTATATGCTTTAACCTTGATTATTATTGTTCATGATTGTGTTATCGTGTATGTGGGAGGCATGGTTGCTCGATACTTGATCCTTGGGACTGTGGATCACATACCCGGGTATACCAAGTAGGGTACCGGCTGGGTGGATGTGACAGTAACTCCTGAAGAGAACGACTATGAGATGACTCCAATCGATGAGCATGAACCAAAGAGCGTGTAAGAAGTTCTTGCGGGACAAACTCAAAGGAATGGTTAAAAGCGATAGAGGAAGAGTTGGAGTCAATGAAAGTCAATCATGTCTAGGACTTGGTTGACTTACCACCAGGCCGAAAGGCATTGGGAACAAATGGGTTCTCAAGATCAAGAGAAAGGTGGATGGATCTATTGAGAGATTCAAGGCTCGTTTAGTGGCTAAGGGCTACACCCAACGAGAGGGCGTTGATTATGAGGAAACTTTTTCCCTTGTGGTTAGGTTTGCCTCCATCCGCCTCATATTAGCCATTGTTGCTCAGTTGAAATTGGAGCTTTATCAAATGGATGTAAAGACTGTTTTCTCAAAGGAGAACTTGAGGAAGAGATATATATGGATCAACCTCAACGCTTTGAAGCTAATGGACTAAAGCGCAAAGTGTGCAAGCTCAAGAAGTCCATATATGGCTTAAAGCAAGCATCTAGACAGTGGAATGTGCACTTCCACCAAGCTATGATGGAAAATGGTTTTTCCATGCTTAAGGAAGACCACTGTGTTTACACCAAGAGATCTGATGGTGATTATATCATCTTGACACTGTACATAGATGACATACTCATGGCTAGCAATAGCAAAGAGCTATTGGAAACCATTAAGAAATGGTTGTCCTTTGTATTTGATATGAAGTACATGGGTGAAGCAAGCTATGTGCTTGGTGTCAAGATTGTAGATAAATAGGCAAAAGAGATTACTGGGTTTATCTCAGAAGACCTATATTGACAATGTCTTGACGAGATATCAGATGCACAACTGCAAACCAATAAATACTCCAGTGGAGAAGGGTTTGCATTTGAGCCTTGATATGGGTCCTAAGACTCCAGCGGAGAAAACCAAGATGGAAAGAGTTTCATATTCCAGTGCAGTGGGTAGCCTTATGTACGCTATGATGTGTACTAGGCCAGATATTTGTTATGCAGTGGATTTGGTTAGTCGATACCAATCAGACCCAGGCATAGAGCACTGGAAAGTTGTCAAGAGGATATCGAGATATCTCAGAGGAACGAGTAACTACATATTGTGTTACCAAGGATCATATTTGCGATTAGTTGGCTATAGCGATGTTGATTGGGATGGAGACATTGATGAGTGCAAATCGACCTCTGGATATGCTTTCTTGCTGAATGGCAGGGCCATTTCATGGTGTAGCAATAAGAAGACTTGTATATCCTTCTCGACCATGGAAGCAGAGTATGTGGCATGCTCAGCTGCTATTTGGTTAAAGAGATTCCTACGACATACTGGATTTGTGATGACATCCAAAGAGGCTACCCTTGTCTACTATGATATTACGGCAACTCTTAGCTATGTCAAGGACCCCAAGTATCATTGGAAGACCAAACATATACAATTAAAATATCATTTTTTTAGAGACATTATGTCAAGGAAGAAAGTTGTACTTAAGCACATATCTACTAGTCAAATGGTAGCTAACCCTCTTACCAAACCTATAGCCAAGGATGTTTTTATTTCTCATGTAAAATCCTTGGGCTTGCGTAGCTTGTGACTTACTTTTGCACTGAGTTTTCTTATTATTAAGTAATATGAGTTCATTCTAGTATTTATTTTTCACTTTCTGTGTGATTATGTTTCTTCTAGCATAAAACGAGATATGTCAATAGGCAAGAGAATGGCTCACTCACACGAGCATTTGCCTCTGGTGCCTTGGAGGCGAGCAAAGATGAGACGGATTGTGAATGACCTTATGTAGGTCGATTCATAATCATGTTGTCGTCTTCATTTGGAATCAAGATGAGTTTCTCTATTATAAAGAGAATCGACATGAATTTTCCCACTATTCATGTTGCCTATAAAAGATAGGTGCGAGTACTTTATGTGGCGCTAGAGTGGCGATAATAAAGAAACTCGGGTTAGGTGCAAGAGGTTGCGACTAGACTAAAATATGTATGGTGTTAAGAGGGATATACGTTCTATTAGGTATAGAATGCTCCACCATAGCACATATGCCATACTATGTGTGCTCAGCGATCATTGGAAATGAGAGGATGGATCCCTGCTCCTTTCATTGTGTGAGTCCTAGACCTTATGGTCCATTAGTGTTCTTAGTGGCTTTCTACTACATCATGAAACGAACGGTTGATGTGGCTACTTTGGGGTGTTACCTATGGTCATGATTGATTGGACCTAAAGGGGCATTACCTGGAAAGGAGTCAATCCCAAGTGTAGTGATGGTCTGGGCGAAAGGAAAGGTTTGATTCAACTGCACCCTAAAAGTGTTTGCTGAGACGAATTGTATGTGTTATAGTAGTGAACATTTTAAGGACAAGAAGGTGATCTCTCAGAGGGATCGAGATACCTTTAGTCTGGTGAGTTTAAATAAACTTAAGACATTGTGGTATAGTAATGCTTATTTGATGTGTTTCTTTGAGTGATTGTGCCATTCTGGCCTTCTAGGAAGGTTTCTAGTTTGGGGCTCACATGTGCAAGTAAATCACCGGTCACACAACCCATTTTTCCAGTATGACTTGAGGTCAATGTGTGAAATCCAGCCCAAACCCTAACCTAGACACCCTATCTGTTTTGGATGAAGAAGAGCTTGATTGTTGTTTGACCTTACAGTTGGACCTTGAGTGTAGTGTTGATATCTTTGGAAGATCCTAGGAAGTCAAGTCAAACCTCTCCCTTAGTGTAGATCTGAAGTCCCAAAGTAAAGGAAGAAGTCTTTGTCGACCATCTCAGTAGAAGACATGGTGTTTGACCCAAAACCCATAGATATTGATGATGGAGTTCACTTTTGGAAACCTTATCTGTTTTGGAATTGAACTGCATCTTGATGTTGAAGAGCTTGTGTAACAACCCCCGTATTTCTAACCCGAGATCCGTATTGCAGGTCCGAGAACCCGAAGGTCTAGTCAGGTAAATTTGTGGAGTGTCCGGATAGAAGTCCATGATTGTCACATCCACCCAGCCGGTACCCTATCTGGGCATACCGGGATGTGATCCACAGCCCCGAAGATCCATAGTTCAGGGACCACATAATCCACATCGACGATAATACAATCATGAACAGATAATAATCATAAACTAACAATGAATGATCATGGAATTCAGAAATAAGGTGTCAAACATAATCAGAGTGCGGAAATAAATATCGAATCAGATAAATTAAGAAGGCAGTGGGCGGAATCCACTCCTTCACCAAACGGAAGTGAGGTCAAAATTTAGTTAAGTACAAGTCTCAAGTTATAAAGGTAAGTTAAAGTTATTACAATTCTTCTAAGTATACTGTCACAAAAGAAGGGGTAACTACTCATAAGTCTCCTCCATAATAAATATATCTTCTTCAAAGTTGAGGACCATGGAGACCCAACATGACTGCTCCCATACAACTCCGGGGCTAACCCTGGTACGCCTGGTAATCTTCTTCGGTATGGTCACCGAAGTCTTCAACGTAGCCAGCCTCCGGATGGTAGTATGAGGTATCTGGGTCCGCCTCAGGGAGGGTGCCATCAGAGTAATCACCTGTAGAATAGCCTAACAAAATATTGCAACAGAAAAGGAATGAGTTCAAAAGAACTCAACAAGGAAGTTATCCCACCACACATAAACCACAAGATAATCATAAAATGATGCAGATGATATGAGGCATATAATGCAATATGACTTTATTCTAAGTATGTTGGTCATCTATGGTAGACATGCTTTAAGTCATAGCACCATACTTCTTTAGGTAGTCTCAGTCACTCATCACCGGGGGGAATTGGGTCCTGCATCCCTCTCGGACAAATCCATGGTTGGGGTTTCGGTCACCGCTCTCTCACATCACCGTTTGGTCTATGTATTGGCGCATGTCAGGGTATATCCTAGCCCAATGCAAGTCATCTACTTAATCATATCATGCCAGTTCCAGATACTTCCATTCCTCCCCTCTCGGGATCCTTTCCGGTATCCTTCACACTAGAGTCACGGATATTACTCACCGGACTCATCAACCCTATTGGTCATCCACAAATGGTAAACGGGAAGCTCTCACGTCCCTCTCATGGATCATTTCACCGGTCTTGAGTGCCCGTGAGCCCAAGTCTAGCCATTTGTAACCCTACCAATAAATGGCCCCTTTCGGGTAACCGTAATGCAATTTATGTCCTCTCACGGAGTGGATACCAGTCTTGAGCGCCCACAAATCCACACTACTACCACGGGTTGTTCGGTCTCAATGCCCTTCCGAATCGGGTCTGATATGATAGGGACATCCTAGCCATACATGTAGACAAATCCTATGCATGTCATTCAATAACCCGGGAAAGCGTCAATGAACACCTTCGGAGAACATCCCATACTATTCCCTCCGATGTCCAAGGACAGAAGCACCAGTAGGGTACCCCTCAATCCCAAGTTATACTTAAGCAATCACATGCCCAAGTTCATCATATCAGTTCACAAGATACAACGTCATAATAAACATTCAATTCATGACATTGACATAAGTCATCATATATTGAAATTGATAAACATGATAAAACATTGAAGTAATATAATGTAAACACAAAGCTACTGTTAAAAGACATATGTAGCAATTCTAACACGATAAGAATATGAAATAGAAACTATATTTACTAGGTTAGGAATACCAAGTCAAGATTTCCATATCCTAGGTAATTACATCGATAACTATCCTTACCTTGAATCGGAGAAGAGAATGGTCCAAGATCACAAGCAATGGCCCAAATAGTCTTAAAGTCCTAAACAAGCATATATGAAAGGTTAGAGAAGAAATCGGAACAATCGGAGATCAAACGAATCGGAACGGGCAAAAGTTGCTGACAGCAACTCTATTGGTCGATACATTTGGTCGATAGTATCGACCAATAGTATCGACCAAATCAATTCCAGGACAGCAAGCTGGCTTTTCGGATTCTTGCCCAGATTTGGTCTTCCGGGTCTCGGATTGATATGAAACTTGGAGGATAGTCTAAGCACAACATGGGGACACTAATTATCAAGAAACTTTCATAATCCAATGGTCCATTTGGAAATCCACAAATTGACATATTAAGGTTAAGAGTTGTAGATCATGGCATTGGCTATATCTCAATGCAAATTAGGGGAAAACATGGGGGATTAGGTAGGGAATCGTTTAGAAGTAACATGGAGCACATATGCAAGGTATAGATTAGGTTAATCATGAGCTTCATCTCAGTTTTGGTAAATAAAGCAAGTTGGTAAGCAATAAATCATGGAAATGTGTAGTCAATGATCATGAGGTGAATCAATCATAGTCATATCGGTGAAAACATCATTGTATGGGGTTTAGAAGGTTCATGGCAAGGTGTATGCAAGGTTGCAGCACCTTGGCCATGGTCCCAACAGTAAAATAGAGAAAAGATGAGTGAGAAAGTGATTAGGAGAGAGAGTCATACCTTTAAAGTGGAACAAGAAAGTAGGAATGAGTGGTTGGCAATGATTGATGAAGAAGATGCTTCACCACTACCAAGGAGGAGTTCTTGGGAGGCTCTCTCACGTTCCTAGATGTTAAAAACGCGAGAATAGGGCTCCAGTCTCGAGGAATAAATAAATAGAAAAGAATATTCAAAGAATCTTTAAATCCGGGCTCAAGTGAGACTTGTTGGTCGATACCTTTGGTCGATGGTATCGACCAATAGTATCGACCAAAACAATCTCTCGCAGAAATTTTACAGAATAGTTCAGCAAATTTAGGTGCGGACTTGGAGGGCTATACAAGGTCAAATTGCATGGGGTTTTCTCCTACAGTTCACTCAAGAGGTCTAGTTTCAGGGAGTACCTTCGGATTATGCACAGGAGTCCGTTTGCTATTTCAACTGTCTCGCTCTTCATCAGTGCGCAGATTCTAACTTAGCACTGGTAATGTGCTCAAGGAAGGAGCAGCATCATCAATGTTCATAAACTGGAATCCCGACATTACGTCATCAACCAGTAGGGCCCATAAGTCCCTCCTACCACCACTTTGGGTCTTTGGACCTACAAACATAACAATGACCGGGTCGGGTCAAGGTTAGGTAAAAGCTGGATTTTACATTCTTCCCCCCTTAAAAGAATTTCGTCCTCGAAATTGAAAGCGTACCTGTGCTCCCAAAAAGATGAGGAAACTTCTCCTTCATTTCTTCTTCCTTTTCCCATGAAGCCTCTTCCGGGGTATGGTTCTTCCACCGAATCTTCACCAAAGGGATGGTGCGATTCCTTGTTGCTTGTCCTTTTTATCTAGGATTTCAGCTGGTCCTTCATCGTAAGAAAGATCAGCACTAAGTCCTTCGGGTGCTTGCTGTAGTATGTGTTCCGGGTTCTCTATGTACTTCCGAAGCATCGAAACATGGAACACATTGTGAACTCCAGCAAGAGATGGAGGCAAGGCCAAGCGATAAGCAACAGGTCCAACCCTTTCCAAGATTTCAAAAGGTCCGGTGAAGCGGGGGCTAAGCTTTCCTCTCACATTGAATCTCATCACACCTTTCATAGGTGATACTTTAAGGAAAACTTTCTCTCCAATAGGAAACTCCAGATCGGTCCTTCTCTTGTCGGCATAGGATTTCTGTCTTGACTGAGCAGACTTAATCCTCTCTCTAATCATGTCGACCATAGCACTTGTAGCTTCAATCATTTCCGGGCCTAAGACTTTTCTTTCACCTGTGTCAGTCCAATACAAAGGCGTTCTACAAGTGTTACCGTACAAAGCTTTAAAAGGAGCCATGCCTATTGTTGATTGATAACTGTTGTTATAGGCAAACACCACTAAAGCTAAGTGTTCATCCCAATTTCCACCCATGTCCACCACACAAGATCTAAGCATATCTTCTAAAATTTGAATCGTCCGCTCAGATTGTCCATCAGATTGGGGATGATGAGCTGTACTCGAGTTTAATTGGGTTCCCGGGGCTTTCGCAATCCATTCCAAAACCTTGAGGTGAACCTAGGATCACGGTCAGACACAATACTCACCGGCACACCGTGTAGACAAACCACGTTGTCCACATAGAGTCTAGCTAGCTTGTCCAAAGTGTAGGTGATCTTCATAGGTATGAAATGGGCTGATTTAGTCAACCTATCTACAACCACCCACACAAAGTGTCATTTCCTTTACTTGTCCGCGGCAAGCTAGTCACGAAGTCCATGGATATATCTTCCCACTTCCAACTAGGAACGGGAAGGGGCTGAAGCAATCCGGACGGAGGTTGGCGAACGGCTTTAACACGCCGACAAGTCTCGCACTTGGCAACAAAGTCTTCCACATCCGCTTTCAAGCTATTCCACCAAAAATGTTCCCTTAAGTCTTTATACATTTTGGTACCCCCGTGGTGTATTGTAAAGATCGACTGGTGTGCTTCTTTCAATATTTCCTTCTTGATTTCATCAACAACGAGCACACAGAGTCTACCTCTAAACAATAAGGCACCATCTAAAGATGTACTAAAAGCGTGGTCCATCTCGAATTCGTGGCAACCTTCCCAATCTTCTCTCTCGGTTCGGGGTCGGAACTTTGCAAAGCGACGATCCGGTCTCTAAGGGTGGATCTTGCCGTCATGGCAAAAAGAATACAATCCGAACCCTCGAGAACCACTTCTAAGCCAAACCTTTCCATTGACAGCAACAAAGGTCGACTCAAAGCACACAAGTTCAAATCCTTCTTCTGACTCTTCCTACTAAGAGCATCCGCAACTACATTTGCTTTACCTGGGTGATATTGGATGTCACAATCATAGTCAGAAACCAACTCCAGCCATCTTCTTTGTCTCATATTCAGCTCTTTCTGGGTGAAGAAGTATTTCAAACTCTTATGATCTGTGAAGATAGCGATCTTCTCACCGTATAGGTAATGTCTCCAAATCTGTAAAGCAAAAACAACGGCGGCAAGCTCTAAGTCGTGAGTGGGATAATTCCGCTCATAGTCTTTCAATTGCCGAGAAGCATAAGCCACAACTTTGTCGTGTTGCATCAACACGCAACCCAATCCGATCATGGAAGCATCGGTGTAGACTGTTAACCCACCGGAACTATCAGGTATAGTCAAAACTCGGGCGCTTGTCAATCTAAGCTTCAGCTCCTCAAAATTCCTCTCGCAAGACTCGGTCCAAACGAACTTCTCTTCCTTTCTAGTTAGCTTAGTCATAGGGGCAGCCAACCTAGAAAAATTCTTGATAAATCTCCGATAGTATCCTGCCAATCCAAGGAAACTTCTTATCTCAGTCACGGTCTTCGGTCTTTCCCAATCGGTAACGGTTTGCACTTTTTCCGGGTCGACACGAATACCTTCGGCTGAAACAACATGGCCAAGAAACACTACCCTTGAGAGCCAAAAGTCACACTTGCCAAACTTAGCATAGAGTTTCTATTCTCTCAACCTTTGCAAAGTGAAGTTCAGATGTTCCGCATGCTCTTCTTCATTCTTCGAGTAAATCAAGATGTCATCAATGAATACGATCACAAACTTATCGAGCACATCATGAAATACCCGGTTCATGAGGTCCATGAACACGGCAGGGGCGTTTGTTAAGCCAAAAGGCATAACTTTGAATTCATAGTGTCCATACCTTGTTCGGAACGCCGTCTTAAAGATATCACTTGACTTCACTTTCAACTGGTGATACCCTGATCTTAAGTCAATCTTCGAGAAAACAGACGCGCCCTTCAATTGGTCAAACAGGTCATCAATCCGAGGCAACGGGTATCTGTTCTTGATCATTAACTTGTTCAACTCTCTGTAGTCAATGCATAGGCGCATACTACCATCTTTCTTCTTAACGAACAAGACCGGAGCTCCCCAGGGTGACACACTTGGCTGCACAAAACCTCTATCCAGGAGTTCATTCAGCTGAGCTTGCAACTCCTCTAGCTCGGTAGGCGCCATCCTGTAAGGAGCTTTAGACACCGGAGACGCTCCAGGAGTTAAGTCTATGGAAAACTCAACCTCTCTATCAGGGGGTAGTCCTGATAAATCGTCTGGAAACACATCAGCGAAGTTACAAACTACACTGATATTTTCAGGTCTCTTCTTTTCCTTAACCTTGCTTCCAGATGAAACATCTTCCACTAGGGAGTGGACTTGCATTAAAGCGGTCAAAGTCTTCTTGCTCACTCTTCCCTTCCTTCCTTGGAACTCCAAAACTGAATTCCCCTCCAATCGGAATTGGATCTTCTTTGAAGAGCACAAGATCACAGCATTGTAGGATGTCAACCAATCAATTCCCAAGATCACGTCGAAATCTCTCATATCGAACAACACTGTGAAACCCAGCCCTAACCTTGACCCGGAAACCTTGTTATTTGTAGGTCCGATGACCCGAAGTAAAGTAAGAAGTCAGCTTTGGGCCATCCCAGTAGAGGACTTGGTGTCTGGCTTTGAATCCATGAAGGTTGATGATGAGGTTCTATTTATGGAAACAGAATCCTGATGAAGATCTAATTAGTTGATGGACTTGGAGTGCTCTCTATCTTGGTTTGAAGGCATTTCTACCTACTAGGTAAGTCACTTGACTTGTGTGCAAAACCCCTTTAGGATTGGATTTGATCTGGACCTTCAATTCCCTCGTTTTGGCCTTTGTCGCCGCATTGGTGTCGACCGATTGGTCGATCGGGCCAGTCGACCAATCCACTCGACCAATGGGTGCTGTCTTTGGCAATTAGGTTGATTCTTGCTCTATTTAAGTCTAACCTCGAGTCCACTTCGTATTTGCTGCCTCCAAACCCTCTGGAACGAACCAAAGACCTCTGCAAGTCATCTCTCTTGCATCCTTGGAGTTTTCTTGGCGGATCTTCGTCGGAACTCTTCTTTTTGCATCAAAAGGTATGTCTACTCTCTCTTCTTCTCCTCCATCTTTGTTTTTCTTTTCTTTTTGAGTTGAGACAGTAGAAGAGATGCTGCATTCTCTGTTGCAAACATCTCTCGAACATGTTCTCATGATCATCCTAAGGATTTAAGGCTAGAACAATGATCTTAACCATGATCATTGCAAGCTTTTGAAGGATTCATGATCAAACCATGATTTAATCTCTCGTTAATCTTCTAATCTGAATTCTGATTTCTTTGGATCTTCTTTCATTGATCATGTTAGTGGTTAATGGTTGTGTTTTCTTTCCATGATCCATAATCCATAGAATTCTAGTTGTTCTCTTCTACCTTACTATGTGTTCTTCATGATGCATGATAATTACATATATGGTAGGTTTTATTTCCTTATTTAGATTTATGCTTCTAAGCCTTTTTCCATGAAGACCTATGTATGTTTTCATGTTTTCATTACCGAAAGCAATGATCCATCCTCCTATAGTTCTTGTCCTTGTTTTCTATTTCAAAATTCATCAAGATCCATGTTTGATTTATTTATGGTAACTTTTTGTTTCCTAATTTGGATCTTGATACCTTGATTTGATTAGTGTTTTGAGGTCCCCTTTATGTTAGAATACTACTGATATAGTCTACCCCTTGATTAGTACCCTTTTGAACCACCAAATTCGGATTTCATATCTTAAAACTCTGATTTTATAAGTTATCGTCTTCATTGGTCGACCGATTGGTCGATGGACCACTCGACCAATCCACTCGACCAATGAGTACAAAGCAACTCCTGAATTGGTCTGCTTTGGATATTTTGATATATATTCTGCTAGGGATCTTTCCTAATATGTTGTATATACTTGTTTAGGACCTTCTTCTCAAGTTTGCCAAGATCTTACTTGATTTCTTAGGATTCCTTTGCGAGTTATAAAAGGTAAGGATGGTTATTTCCTTAATTACATAGATAGCATGAATCTAGTTTCTATATTTGAATATCATTAATATGTTTCCTAAATTAGATTCTTACAATGATATACTACTGTTGCATAACTTTGATTATAGTAGCATTACTTATTCATATTGAGTTGATTCATGTATGATTTACTTACCAATGTTATACAAGTGATTGTAATTACTGATTTCTTTCCATATATGGAGTTACCATATATGTGATGATATGAATTGATGCATGTGTATGCTTACGTATGGTTTGGAAAGGAGAGGTGTCCTTTTGACACTTCTGTCCTTGGACTACTACGGGAATATTATGGGATGTTTCCGGAGATGCCCTCCGGACACCTTCCTAAACCGTTGGATGACACATATAGGATTGTCTAGTAGTGTTTGGCTAGGATGTCCTGTTATGTCGACCCTAATCGGAGGGGTATTGAGACCGAACGACCCGTGGTAGCAATGGGGATTCATGGGCGCTCAAGACCGGTAACCAACCCGTGAGAGGACAGGAATCACATTGTGGGGGCCATTTATTGGTAGGGTTGCATATGGTTAGACTTGGGCTCACGGGCGCTTAAGACCGGTAACCAACCCGTGAGAGGACGTGAGAGCTTCCCGTTTACCATATGTGGATGATCAATAGGGTTGGTGAGTCCGTAGTCGTGGGGACTATGAGGACTCTAGTGTGAAGGATACTGGAAAGGATCGTCGGGGACGAGGAATGGAAGTATCCGGATCCGACTTGATGTAACCAAGTAGAAGACTTGCATTTGGCTAGGTTTTACCCCGACATGCGCCAAGACTTATACCAAATGGTTGTGAGAGAGTGTGTTGACTTAACCCCCGCCAAGGTTTGTCCCGAGGGATGAAGGACCCATTACCAATCGGCTGCTCAAGACCGGTGAAATGATCCGTGAGAGAATCCAAGATATCTTAAATGGTTGAGGATGTGAGTGGACTTTCCTAAAGAAGTACGGTGCTACGACTTAAAGCATGTCTCGCCAATAGAGACCAAAGCATACATAGAGTTAGATTCATTCATTCATTGTTTGTCTCATATCATATTGCATTTATGATTGTTCTGGAATCCCGCCATTTGTGTTATTATGGATTTTAATCGCTTTACCGAGTTTCTTTGAAACTCATTCCTTTATTGTACAATGTTGTTAGACTATCCCGCAGGTACCGAGTACTATGACGGTTCCTATGAGGAAGCGCAAGGCGAAGAGACTTATCTCCAGGAAGGTGATTGCGGTTACCACAATTACTCTCAAGATCCCACGGGTGGTTATGCTCCGTACGATGCTTAGTCCGACCATTGAGTGGAAGCGTCCTTGTGCTATTTATGAGATCTACACCTACAAGGATGTCGTCTACAAAGTGGAGAATAATTTAGTTACCCAATGTACTTGCTACTCGGGATTAGCTTTTATCTAGTTTATTCTTTAGAGCTACTTTTCCGCTGGATGTAAAGTGGGATTTTTGCTTCACTTTACTTATCTGTTTGATACTCTGATTATGTCTATTATTCCGATTCGTTTATGATTCATTCTTTCATTATTGGATCTATGATTTATCCTCCGCACTCATGTTATGATTGTTCATGATTATGTTATTGTTTATGTGGGAGGTTGATCACTCGATACCCGATCTTCGGGCCGTGGATCACACCTCGGGTATGCCGGATAGGGTACCGGCGGGGAGGGCGGACTGATTGGTATCAAAGCCCAAGGTTCGAGGAGATCCTAACCACAAAAGACAACAACTGAACATTCCTGAGTCATTGATCTGAAATGACTCTTCTACCCTTAGAAGTGAATAATAGAACACAGAATTAGAAACTTGAACTTTGAGGCATAACAGAACATTTTCGAATAACATACCATAATTATACTTGAACAAATGTCACTAATGCAAGGAAAAGAAAAGTGCATAACATACAATAATTAAAGAGAAACAAAATGAACTTCATTAATTTCAAAAGTTTTTACAATGATTACATCTGAAATGCATAAATGGAAAATCCTAAGGTACAGTCTATCTAGGTGATCTACTCGATCTCTATATGCTCCGAACTCCTCTCGCTAGCCGAGTCACCCGATGCTCTATCCTCGTCCCGTCGAGACTCCATCCTCTCGTACATCTGCTCTCCGTCCGACCTCCATCCTCTCTAGCATGGAAGTCATCGATCTCATCTCGTGCACCAAGATCTGAAGTCTCCGGAACCGCATGTGAAGGGCCACCCGCCTCGAAGTGTGATGAAGGAAACTCGTGATGCATGTGCTCAGCCCGCGCATATCTCAGATCATCTCCGGCCCGATCATCACTATCAGGACCGATATCCTCTCCTCCATCCTCCGATCCCCGATCCTCATCCTCCGATTCATCATCATCCTCACCCTCCGGACCAGGAGATCTCTCTAACCGATGTAGTCTCATCCGTCGAATGGTCCGAGTCCCAATGGGGTATCCCCGTGATCTAGTGTCCATCGGAGTATCCTCGAAACTCACCCCGAAATGCCCGAAGATCAAAGTCGAAGCCTCCCATAGCAAAGGTTCCGCATGCTAGGCCGCAAAACCAAGTCCCAAGCATGACCGCTGAATGATGTAGGAGAGATCGATCTCGAAGCCCATGTAGATGCGGTAAATGACCAAGGCCTCCATCATCGTGACCCGATGGTGATGTCCGGCTTTCGGCATGATGTTTCGGCCGACTATGCGACCGATAATACGTGCAGAACCCGTCATCCGTCCGCTAGTCCACGGTGTGAAGCATCGGCGGCTATCCCATAGCGTAGAGCATATCTCGCGAAGCTCGTACGGGCATCGGATGGCTGTCCAGATCTGCTCTCGCAGGTATCCACACACACCGCCGTGGATAGTAAGGGACCCGCAAGATCTCGGCCGGTGTCCGGGTAGAGAAGCGAATCCGAGTCCGAAGGACCCCCGCTCCCGAGGACAAGTCCGAGTGGATGTCCCCGGCCCCGAGCCTCCTCTCGTGTAAGTAAGGTTGCCGAAGAACAACCTCACTAGCTCCGGTATACCGGCAAATCCTCGGTGAAGAGGTGAGTCCACCGTAAAGTGTCGAACCTCCGCCGGATCCTAAAGGCTCCGAGCTGGCGTAAGTGAAGTAGACGCCCCATCTCGATGTTACAATAGCTGAAGTAGGCCTCGTACGCAAACTCGGCCCGAGGTGTGTCAAATAGGTCCGGCCTCCTAACCTCCTCTCTAGGCTCGAAAGGAACCCGACCTCGCCCCTAAGAGCACCTACGATGCGACCTCGACCTCTACCTCCTCCTCGTCCTCCCCCTCGCATGATGTATCCGTGGAAGAGACAAGAGACATTTCCAATTAGTGCTATTTCAAGATTTGAGCCAAAAGGGTATTTTCGTAATTTTTCGGAAAATTTCAAATTTGGGGGAAATTTGATTTGAACATACTAGCATGTGCACAATACTTGGAATTTCATGTCTATGAAGTTGTTTTGATGAAAATCGATCGAAAACATGGATTAAAGCGAAAAATTCAGCAAGAAGGAAATTTGGGGATTTTGCAATTTAGGTCAAAATTGGATTTTTGAAAAGTTGAAATTGGTTAAATCAAATTGTATGGACCTATCTACAATGTCATCTTGAGCATGTAGCATTTGATCTCGTGCGAAAATTTCAAGCGGTTTGAGAGAAAACGAAATTTTTCTAAAGATATCGATTTCGGTATAAAACTTTGCGAGATGAGCACCAAATGTGTTAAAACTTGTTGTCTATGCATGTCATTGTGTTTAAAACCTAGGGAATATGTTTCTAAGCATTCCTAAGCATGATTTCTAGCATTGGATACAAGTAAAGCATGGTTTTGTTGAAATGCAAGCATGAGAAGATGAAAATGGAAGAAAGAATGAGAGATTTACCTTGTTTATGAAGATGGTGTGTTGTGGTGTTGTTGTTGAAGCACTAAATCACCTCAAGAACACTTGTGGGAACTCTTGGATATTTTCCCTAGAGCTCTCTCACCTTTGGAAGAAGTTAGAATGAGGTTGGAATGTGGAAATGAGGCTTATAATGCGAATTTTCGCATTCTCGTCTTCATTGGTCGATCGATTGGTCGATCGGGTCACTCGACCAACCACTCGACCAATGGTCACAGTGACCTCATTTGCTGTTGAATTTTTGGAAAATGTGATTTTTGCCTTATGGAATATTGTTTGATGACTATATGGATATTTTTGAGCATGATTTAAGTTTTCAAATCATTTGGACTTGTGGTTTATGTTGAATCTTCGAAATTCGGTATTTTGATGTTCTCGGTTTTGCAGAATGGTTACTCTGAGAAGTGGAGGTGGTGAAATACCTCAGGGAGGTGGTGAAGTACCTCATGGAGGTGGTGAGATACCAAATGCTGATCAGGGTACTCATGAGATCCCCGGTGCCCCGAATGTTGGAAGTTTCGGAGATATTGCCAATATTATGGGCAATATGATGCAAAGAAGCAAGCAGCTCAATTCAACCAGATGTTGGTGGGTTTCATGACTCGCATAATGAGACCCGGCTGGTGCTAATGTGAATCCTCATGCCGCAGTCCCGAATGCGGGAGGTTTAGCTGAACTCCTCATACTTGCCCGATGGAGAGTTTTCTCAAGATGCAAGTACCCACTTTTACCGGAGTTACCAAGGACCCCTTGTTTCCTAACAAGTGGCTTCGTGAGTTGGAGAAGGCTTTCCGGCATCCGCAATGCTCGGAAGCTCGTAAGATTTTGTTTGTTTGAACGAAGTTGCAACAAGAAGCCGATGCATGGTGGATTTCCACTCGTCCTGTTTTGGAAGGTTTGCATGCAGGAGTTGTAACTTGGGAGTTATTCAAAGAGGCTTTTTGTATGAACTACTTTCCCGAGGCGGTGAAGGATGCAAAGGAAGCTGAGTTTATGATTCTCGACTCAAGGAACTTTGTCTCGTGTTGGAGTACCAAGAAGTTCGAGGAGCTTCATTTCTTTGCTCCGGACTCTTTGAAGGAAGACCTCGCCAAAGCAAAGAAGTTCTTCAAAGGATCGCGCCCGCCATTAAAGCTTATCTCACAAGTCCAGCCTATAGTGAGCTATGCTCAAGTGGTGCAGAACTCGAAGAAGTTGGAAGAAACAGAGAAGGAAAGTGCTCGTGTGCAAAAGCCTTGGCAACCAAGGAATTCTGGTTTGGTGGATCGCAATGACCGTCGTTATGTGAGACCTACACCCTACCCCCACTCCTACCTTTCGGGCTAAGAGTGTAGGTCGTAACACGGGTTTTCAGCAGCCCGGCCGCTTAAAAAAAGATGGCGGAAACCGACCACCAGCAAATGCAAGTGCAAGTGCAAGTGCGAGTGCAAGGCCCGTTGTTCGGAAGCCCTCTCGTTGCAGCCACCCCCGTTGGATCCAAGCAATCCCGTTTGCTTCTACCGCAAGCAAGCTGGTCATTTTGCTCGTGCTCTGTCCGGGCGGCCCGCCCAAGAGCCTCCGCCGCCCAAGTGGTGAAGAGTGCTCCTGCCTCCTCCCTCTCGGTAGAGTTTTCAGTATTTCCAAGATCGAGCAGGATCCAAGCCATGATGTGATTAGGTGTACATTGTTAGTCGCTTCTATTTTCGCATTTGTCTTATTTGATACGGGTGCATCTCATTCGTTCATGTCATCTCGCATTCATCAAGAAGACTAACCTAATCCCCGAGAAGTTGTCTAGTTGTTTATTGATTAGTACACCTACTGTCCCGTTGTGAAACTAGATAAGGGGTTATCTAAATGTCCCGTGTTGATTGGTGAGAAGAACTTGGAAGCCAATTTTGTGATTCTTGACATGAAGGACTTCGATGTTATTTTGGGAATTGATTGGTTGACAGCCCACAAAGCTGTGTTCCTTTGTTCCTCAAAGAAGATTCAGGCCCATATTTGTGGAAGTCCGGTCTTTGAATTTCAAGGTGAAAAGAGAAGGGTTTGTAAGAAGGTGCTGTCTGACCGATGCAAGTCTATGCCCTAGTGGATGATGCTTCATCCGAAGGCAAGGGTATAGTGGAGAAAAGAGTCGACGAAGTCGAGTTGTCTGCGACTTTGTTGATGTCTTCCCCGATGACCTATCGGGAGTGCCTCCGGACAGAGATGTCGAATTCTCTATTGATCTCGTCCCCGGTGCCGCCTCCGGTATCTAAAGCTCCGTATAGGATGGCTCCTACCGAGTTGAAAGAGTTGCAAAATCAGTTGAATGAGCTCATTGATAGAGGTTTCAGACAGCCTAGTGTGTCACCTTGGGGAGCTCCGGTCTTGTTCGTCAAGAAGAAAGACGGTAGTATGCGCTTGTGCATCGACTACCGTGAGTTGAATAAGTTGACTATCAAGAATAGATATCCGCTGCCCGTAATCGATGATCTCTTCGATCGGTTGAAGGGTGCAGTTGTGTTCTCGAAGATTGACTTAAGGTCCGGATATCACCAATTGAAAGTGAAGTCTAGTGATATCTTCAAGACAGCTTTCCGAACGCGGTATGGTCACTACGAGTTTAGAGTCATGCCCTTCGGATTGACCAATGCTCCCGCGGTGTTCATGGACCTCATGAACCGAGTATTTCATGATGTGCTTGATAAGTTTGTGATTGTTTTCATTGATGACATCTTGATCTATTCGAAGAGCGAAGAAGAGCATGCGAGTCATCTAAGTTTCACTTTGCAAAGGTTGCGGGAAAAGAAGTTGTTTGCTAAGTTTAGCAAGTGTGATTTCTGGCTTAAGAGTGTGGTTTTCCTTGGTCATGTAGTTTCAGCCGAAGGTATTCGTGTCGATCCCGAAAAGGTCCAAGCTCGTGGCTGATTGGGAGAGACCGAAGTCGAGAACGGAAATAAGAAGTTTTCTTGGATTGGCGGGTTACTACCGAAGGTTTATTGAGAACTTTTCTCGGTTGGCTGCTCCTATGACTAAGTTGACCAGGAAAGAAGAGAAGTTTGTTTGGTCTGACGCTTGTGAGAAGAATTTCCAAGAGTTGAAAGATAGATTGACAAGTGCCCCGGTTTTGACTATACCCGATAGTTCCGGTGGTATGACAGCTTATACCGATGCGCCAAAGATTGGTTTGGGTTGTGTACTGATGCAACATGGCAAGGTCGTAGCCTATGCTTCTCGGCAATTGAAGGATTATGAGCGGAATTACCCCACTCACGATCTAGAACTTGCCGCCGTTGTCTTTGCTTTGAAGATTTGGAGACATTATCTTTACGGTGAGAAGATTGCCATTTTCACGGATCATAAGAGTTTGAAATATTTCTTTACCCAAAAGGAGTTGAACATGAGACAAAGGAGATGGTTGGAACTCGTCTCCGATTATGATTGTGATATTCAAGATCATCCCGGGAAAGCAAATGTTGTTGTTGATGCTCTTAGTAGGAAGAACCAGAAGAAGACTTTGGATTTGAATGCTTTGAGTTTACCATTGTGGTCTTCTATTGAGAGTTTTGATTTGGAAATCGTCCCCGAGAATTCTGATTTTATTCTTTCTCGCCATGACGGCAAGATCTCGGTCTTAGAGATAAGATTGTTGCTCGCAGAGTTCCGATCAAGAGTTTTTGACCAAAGTTGAGAAGATTTCTTCGAATCCCGAGTCGGACCCCGACTTTGGTATATCCATGGATGGTGCTTTGATGTTTAGAGGAAGACGTGTGTGTGCCTCGCAAACGAAGAAGTTAAGAAAGAAATATTGAAGGAAGCACACCAGCCGGCCTTTTATCAGACACCCGGAAGCACCAAGATGTACAAGGACTTGAAGGAACATTTTTGGTGGATTGGTCTAAAGGCGGATGTTGATGATTTTGTTGCCAAGTGTGAGATTTGCCGGCGTGTGAAAGCCGCTCGACAACCTCCATCTCGGATTACTTCAACCCCTTCCTATTCCTAGTTGGAAGTGGGAAGATATCTCCATGGACTTTGTGACTAGCTTGCCTCGGACAAGTAAAGGCAATGACACCGTGTGGGTGATTGTTGATAGGTTGACCAAATCAGCCCATTTCATTCCTATGAAGATCACTCATACTCTGGATAAGCTAGCCGTGCTTTATGTGGATAATGTGGTTCGCCCGCATGGTGTGCCATTGAGTATTGTCTCGGATCGTGATCCTAGGTTCACCTCAAGGTTTTGGAATAGTTTGGAGAAGGCCTTGGGAACCCAATTGAACTTGAGTACAGCTCATCATCCACGACCGATGGACAATCCGAGCGGACAATTCAGACATTGGAAGACATGCTCAGATCTTGTGTGATGGATATGGGTGGTAATTGGGATGAACACCTAGCTTTGGTTGAGTTTGCCTATAACAACAGCTTATCAAGCAACAATAGGCATGGCTCCATTCAAGGCTTTGTATGGTAGTACTTGTAGGACACCTTTGTACTGGATCGAGACAGTGGAAAGAAAAGTCTTAGGTCCCGGGATGATTGAAGCTACAAGTGCTATGGTAGATATGATAAGAGAAAGGATTAAGTCCGCCTCGAGACAGAAATCTTATGCTGATAAGAGAAGGACCGATTTGGAATTTCAAGTTGGAGAGAAAGTCTTTCTGAAGGTCTCACCAATGAAGGGTGTGATGAGATTCAATGTTAAGGGAAAGCTTAGCCCTCGTACATTGGACCTTTCGAGATTTTGGAAAAGGTTGGACCTGTTGCGTATCGATTAGCATTACCTCCGTCTCTTGCTGGTGTGCACAATGTGTTCCATATTTCGATGCTCCGAAAATACATAGAGAATCCGGAACACATTTTGCAGCAAGCACCTCAAGGACTTAGTGCTGATTTGACCTATGATGAAGAACCGGCCGAAATCCCGGATAGGAAGGACAAGCAGCTGCGGAATCGCGCCATTCCTTTGGTGAAGATTCGTGGAAGAACCATACCCCTGAAGAAGCTTCTTGGGAGAAGGAAGAAGACATGAAGGAGAAGTTTCCTTACCTCTTTGGAAGCACAGTACGCTTTCAATTTCGGGGACGAAATTTCTTTAAGGGGGGAGAATGTGAAACCCAGCCCTAACCTTGACCCGGAAACCTTGTTATTTGTAGGTCCGATGACCCGAAGTAAAGTAAGAAGTCAGCTTTGGGCCATCCCAAGAGAGGACTTGGTGTCCGGCTTTGAATCCATGAAGGTTGATGATGAGGTTCTATTTATGGAAACAGAATCCCGATGAAGATCTAATTAGTTGATGGACTTGGAGTGCTCTCTATCTTGGTTTGAAGGCATTTCTACCTACTAGGTAAGTCACTTGACTTGTGTGCAAAACCCCTTTAGGATTGGATTTGATCTGGACCTTCAATTCCCTGTTTTGGCCTTCCTTGCCGGCATTGGTCGACCGATTGGTCGATCGGGCCAACGACCAATCCACTCGACCAATGGGTGCTGTCTTTGGCAATTAGGTTGATTCTTGCTCTATTTAAGTCTAACCTCGAGTCCACTTCGTATTTGCTGCCTCCAAACCCTCCTGGAACGAACCAAAGACCTCTGCAAGTCATCTCTCTTGCATCCTTGGAGTTTTCTTGGCGGATCTTCGTCGGAACTCTTCTTTTTGCATCAAAAGGTATGTCTACTCTCTCTTCTTCTCCTCCATCTTTGTTTTTCTTTCCTTTTTGAGTTGAGACAGTAGAAGAGATGCTGCATTCTCTGTTGCAAACATCTCTGAACATGTTCTCATGATCATCCTAAGGATTTAAGGCTAGAACAATGATCTTAACCATGATCATTGCAAGCTTTTGAAGGATTCATGATCAAACCATGATTTAATCTCTCGTTAATCTTCTAATCTGAATTCTGATTTCTTTGGATCTTCTTTCATTGATCATGTTAGTGGTTAATGGTTGTGTTTTCTTTCCATGATCCATAATCCATAGAATTCTAGTTGTTCTCTTCTACCTTACTATGTGTTCTTCATGATGCATGATAATTACATATATGGTAGGTTTTATTTCCTTATTTAGATTTATGCTTCTAAGCCTTTTTCCATGAAGACCTATGTATGTTTTCATGTTTTCATTACCGAAAGCAATGATCCATCCTCCTATAGTTCTTGTCCTTGTTTTCTATTTCAAAATTCATCAAGATCCATGTTTGATTTATTTATGGTAACTTTTTGTTTCCTAATTTGGATCTTGATACCTTGATTTGATTAGTGTTTTGAGGTCCCCTTTATGTTAGAATACTACTGATATAGTCTACCCCTTGATTAGTACCCTTTGAACCACCAAATTCGGATTTCATATCTTAAAACTCCGATTTTATAAGCTATCTGTCTTCATTGGTCGACCGATTGGTCGACTGGACCACTCGACCAATCCACTCGACCAATGAGTACAAAGCAACTCCTGAATTGGTCTGCTTTGGATATTTTGATATATATTCTGCTAGGGATCTTTCCTAATATGTTGTATATACTTGTTTAGGACCTTCTTCTCAAGTTTGCCAAGATCTTACTTGATTTCTTAGGATTCCTTTGCGAGTTATAAAAGGTAAGGATGGTTATTTCCTTAATTACATAGATAGCATGAATCTAGTTTCTATATTTGAATATCATTAATATGTTTCCTAAATTAGATTCTTACAATGATATACTACTGTTGCATAACTTTGATTATAGTAGCATTACTTATTCATATTGAGTTGATTCATGTATGATTTACTTACCAATGTTATACAAGTGATTGTAATTACTGATTTCTTTCCATATATGGAGTTACCATATATGTGATGATATGAATTGATGCATGTGTATGCTTACGTATGGTTTGGAAAGGAGAGGTGTCCTTTTGACACTTCTGTCCTTGGACTACTACGGGAATATTATGGGATGTTTCCGGAGATGCCCTCTGGACACCTTCCTAAACTGTTGGATGACACATATAGGATTGTCTAGTAGTGTTTGGCTAGGATGTCCTGTTATGTCAGACCCTAATCGGAGGGGTATTGAGACCGAACGACCCGTGGTAGCAATGGGGATTCATGGGCGCTCAAGACCGGTAACCAACCCGGTGAGAGGACAGGGAATCACATTGTGGGGGCCATTTATTGGTAGGGTTGCATATGGTTAGACTTGGGCTCACGGGCGCTTAAGACCGGTAACCAACCCGTGAGAGGACGTGAGAGCTTCCCGTTTACCATATGTGGATGATCAATAGGGTTGGTGAGTCCGTAGTCAGGGACTATGAGGACTCTAGTGTGAAGGATACCGGAAAGGATCGTCGGGGACGAGGAATGGAAGTATCTGGATCGACTTGATGTAACCAAGTAGAAGACTTGCATTTGGCTAGGTTTTACCCTGACATGCGCCAGTACTTATACCAAATGGTTGTGAGAGAGTGTGTTGACTTAACCCCCTGCCAAGGTTTGTCCTGAGGGATGAAGGACCCATTACCAATCGGCTGCTCAAGACCGGTGAAATGATCCGTGAGAGAATCCAAGATATCTTAAATGGTTGAGGATGTGAGTGGACTTTCCTAAAGAAGTACGGTGCTACGACTTAAAGCATGTCTGCCAATAGAGACCAGCATACATAGAGTTAGATTCATTCATTCATTGTTTGTCTCATATCATATTGCATTTATGATTGTTCCGGAATCCTGCCATTTGTGTTATTATGGATTTTAACCGCCTTATCCGAGTTTCTTTGAAACTCATTCCTTTATTGTACAATGTTGTTAGACTATCCTGCAGTACTTGAGTACTATGACGGTTCCTATGAGGAAGCGCAAGGCGAAGAGACATATCTCCGGGAAGGTGATTACGGTTACCACAATTACTCGAAGATCCCACGGGTGGTTATGCTCCGTACGATGCTTAGTCCGACCATTGAGTGGAAGCGTCCTTGTGCTATTTATGAGATCTACACCTACAAGGATGTCGTCTACAAAGTGGAGAATAATTTAGTTACCCAATGTACTTGCTCTTTGGGATTAGCTTTTATCTAGTTTATTCTTTAGAGCTACTTTTCCGGCTGGATGTAAAGTGGGATTTTTGCTTCACTTTACTTATCGTTTGATACTCCGATTATGTCTATTATTCCGATTCGTTTATGATTCATTCTTTCATTATTGGATCTATGATTTATCTTCCGCACTCATGTTATGATTGTTCATGATTATGTTATTGTTTATGTGGGAGGTTGATCACTCGATACGATCTTCGGGCTGTGGATCACACTCTCGGGTATGCCGGATAGGGTACCGGGCTGGGAGGGCGGATGATTGGTATCAAGCCCAAGGTTCGAGGAGATCCTAACCACAAAAGACAACAACTGAACATTCCCCCGAAACTGAGTCATTGATCCTAATGGCCTCTTCACCTCTTGGAAATAATAAAAAAGCAAAATAAAAAATTAACTTTGTGGTGTAACAAAACAAAAAATAACAAAATAATAAAAAATATACAATAAAAAAAATGCAAGGAAAAGAAAAGTGCATAACATACAATAATTAAAGAGAAACAAAATGAACTTCATTAATTTCAAAAGTTTTTACAATGATTACATCCGAAATGCATAAATGGAAAATCCTAAGGTACAACCTATCTAGGTGATCTACTCGATCTCTATATGCTCTCGAACTCCTCCTCTGCAGCTGAGTCACCTGATGCTCTATCTCGTCTGTCGAGACTCCATCCTCTCGGACATCTGCTCCGTCGACCTCCATCCTCTAGCATGGAAGTCATCGATCTCATCTCGTGCACCAAGATCTGAAGTCTCCGGAACCGCATGTGAAGGGCCACCCGCCCTCGAAGTGTGATGAAGGAAACTCGTGGTGCACGAGAGCTCGTCTAGCGATGTAGTCTC